>NW_028234029.1:0-102500 GCF_037954325.1 Fistularia commersonii
AATGAAACAACCAGGCATGAGGAAGCAAAGGACATAAGGACATTCGTTTTGTATGGAATCAGAAGTTAATAGTGTTACAGGTTTGTGAGAAATTTACAGTGCTAGACAAAAAAAGAAATTAAAAGGAAATAATTAAATCAATAGATAGACAAATAAAAAATTAAAATGAAAAAAGATTGCAAGGGGAATATAACATGTAATTAAGTTGGCGATTCACAAGGAATCTCATACATCAAACTGTATATTTTTTGTATTTTATATATAAACTTATATAAACAAACATATATTGTTTGTTGTTGTTTATTTTTGGGATATATTGAGGAATATTTGTTGGAAAGGAGTCAAAATCGCTTTTTGACAATGTCGAAGTGTATAGGGGGCTATAGAATTTGAAGATTTCTGTGGAAATTATAACCTCATCTGTAATTTCCTTGTTGTTAAGACGGGCTTCCGCTTTGCTCCGCTTTGCTCCGCTTTGCTCCGCTTTGCTCCGCTCCTCCGCTCCTCCGCTCCTCCGCTCCTCCGCTCCTCCGCTCTTCCGCTCCTCCGCTCCTCTGCTCTTCCGCTCCGGGCCCTGAAACTCCCGATCTGCGGGACTTCGGTGAATTCCGGGCCAGTCTTCTGCTCTTCTGCTCTCCTTCCCTCCTCCGTTTCTTCGCTCCCCCGCTTTGGACCCTGGAACTCCCGAACCGCGCCGGGCTTCTGCCCTCCGCCTCTCCTCTGCTCATTCGCTCCAGGCCCTGGCACTCCCTGTCATCCAGTCATTCGCATGTGCGTGCCCGGAGGTCCGGGAGCTCCACTCAAACGTCCGGGGGATAAGGGTAAGGGGTCCTGCTCCCCCCCCCCCCCTCGCCGCCTCTGAGAAGAGAAACATCTCCTCCGCTCCTCCGCTCCTCCGCTTCTCAGCTCCTCCGCTCCTCCGCTCTTCCGCTCCGGGCCCTGGAACTCCCGATCTGCGGGACTTCGGTGAATTCCGGGCCAGTCTTCTGCTCTTCTGCTCTCCTCCCCTCCTCCGTTTCTTTGCTCCCCCGCTTTAGACCCTGGAACTCCCGAACCGCGCCGGGCTTCTGCCCTCCGCCTCTCCTCTGCTCATCCGCTCCAGGCCCTGGCACTCCCTGTCATCCAGTCATTCGCATGTGCGTGCCCGGAGGTCCGGGAGCTCCACTCAAACGTCCGGGGGATAAAGGTAAGGGGTCCTGCTCCCCATCCCCCTCGCCGCCTCTGAGAAGAGAAACATCTCCTCCGCTCCTCCGCTCCTCCGCTTCTCAGCTCCTCCGCTCCTCCGCTGCGGAACCAGGTACTTCCGATCCGCCAGACTCAGGTGAATTGCGGACAGGGCTTTTGCTGTCCTCCGCTCCTCCGCTTTGGGCCCTGGAACTCCCGAACCGCTGGATATAAGCGAATCACGGTCCGAGCTTCTGCCCTCCTCCGCTCCTCACCTCATCCGCTCCAGTCCCTGGTACTCCCTGTCCGCGGGACCCCCCCCCCACCCACCAAAACAAACTCTCACACGCACATAAACACACGCACACACACACACACACACACACACACACACACACACACACACACACCCACATACACACACACACACACACACACACACACACACACACACACACACACACACACACACACACATACACACACACACCTGAACTCATCATAGCTGTGCTAATAGCATTGGCCGAAACGTATCCACAACAAAACAAACATTAGCTCATCCACTCATTCACATATGTGTGTGCCCAGAGGTACGGGAGCTCCAGTCATACGTCCGGGTGATCTCTGTCCGGAGGAGGCTCATATTGGCCGGTCTAAGGGGTCCTGCTGCCCCCAAGCTTCCCCGCCTTTGAGAAGAGAAACATAACTCCGCTCCTTCGCTCCTCCGCTCCTCCGCTTCTCAGCTCCTCCGCTCCCCCGCTCCTCCGCTGCGGAACCAGGTACTACCGATCTGCAGGACTCAGGTGAATTGCGGACAGGGCTTTTGCTGTCCTCCGCTCCTCCGCTTTGGGCCCTGGAACTCCCGAACCGCTGGACATAAGCGAATCACGGTCCGGGCTTCTGCCCTCCTCCGCTCCTCACCTCATCCGCTCCAGGCCCTGGTACTCCCTGTCCGTGGAACCCCTCCCCCACCCACCAAAACAAACTCTCACACACACATAAACACACGCACACACACACACATACACACACACATACACACACACACACACACACATACACACACACCTGAACTCATCATAGCTGTGCTAATAGCATTGGCCGAAACATATCCACAACCAAACAAACATTAGCTCATCCACTCATTCACATGTGTGTGCCCAATGGTCCGGGAGCTCCAATCATACGACTGGGGTATCTATGTCCGGAGAATGCTCACATTAGCCAGTCTATGGGGTTCTTCTACCCCCAAGCTTCCCTGCCTCTGAGAGGAGAAACATTACCTCCGCTCCTCCGCTTCTCAGCTCCACCGCTCCTCCGCTTTGGGCCCTGGAATTCCCGAACCGCTGAACATAAGCGAATCACGGGCCGGGCTTCTGCCCTCCTCCGCTCCTCAGCTCATCTGCTCGAGGCCCCGGTACTCCCTGTCCGCGACCCCCCCCCCCCACCTCAACAAATTCACACACACACACACGCACACACACACACACAGACACACACACACACACACACACACACACACACACACACACACACACACACACACACACACACACAAACACACACACACACACACACAAACACACCTTAACTCATCATAGCTGTGCTAATAGCATTAGCCGAAACGCATCCACAACCAAACTGTTGCGTTTAAGTTTGCAGCTTCTTCGTTTTCCATGTTTCGGAAGGAATTCACAAGTTTGCCTTGTTTGAATCGTCTTTTATTTTCTTCTTCACAGCTCGGGGAATCAACATCGGTTAGCCATGGGACATGTACAGTACAGAGTGAGGGAAAAATTCCCGCCAGCACCGCTATACCAAAAAAAAAACCACTGACGTAGAAGTTAACGTCAAGTTAGCTGAACAGTCGCGAAAAACTAAAACAAGTCCCAAACCTTGTCATAAAGTGCCATACATTTCCTGAGAGTAGATACAAATACAACATATGTATACTAGAATGTAAACTCAAATAAAACTAATGAGATCACCTATCTCAACACCCCCTCTTGATCTCAACATCCAAAAAAAAACTTTGGACATTTGAATTTCCAAAGAACCACTTTTTGAATTGTTCTATTTTTACCTTTGTCATGAGTTTTGTCAAGATGTCTGCCAACATGTCCTCTGATGGACAATAGATAAGATTTATTTTACCCTCACTGAGTGCTTCACGAATGAAATGATATTTTACATCAATGTGCTTTGACCTTTGTCTGTTTACAGGATTCTTACTCAGTGCGACGGCCCCCTGATTGTCTCCGTAGATTGTTGTGCAACTGTACATTTTGTTGTCCATACCGTTTAACAGTTGAGACAGGTACATGTTTTCTTGCGCGGTGGTGGCTCGGCCGATGTATTCAGCCTCACATGTTGACAGGGCCAATGTGGGCCGTTTCCTTGACTTCCATGCAATGGCTGGGCCTTGTTTTGTTAAACTGAAACAGTAGCCTGTAGTGCTACGTCTGTCTTCTACAGATGATGCCCAGTCTGAATCACTGCAAGCTATCAGGTTCAAATCCTCCTTATTTGTCTTGAAACTTAGTTCATAATCAGCTGTCCCCTTCAAATACCTCAGAACAAGTTTTGCAGCTACTAAGTTTTCTACTTTTGGCATTGCCAGATTCTGTGATAGTTTGCTCACTATCCAGCTGATATCAGATCTGGTGCAAGTCATGGCATAAATAAGACTGCCTACAATCTCACGATATTCTTTGGGGTCGACAGGTTCACTTTGCTCATTTTCATCAGCTACAGGGATGCCCTCTAATTTTTTGCTCACTTGGAATAGATCTTGCTTTACATTCTGACATTCCAAATCTCTCGAGCATTTTTAGGATGTACTTTGTCTGGTTCATTTTGATTTCATCCCCCTTTTGTTCAAATTGTATGCCCAAAAAATATGGTAGTTTCCCCAGGTCTTTCATGTTGAACTTGAATTTCATGTTCTGTTTAAATGTGCTGAGTGCATCATTGCTGCTTGCTGCAATAATTAAATCTTCTTCTTCTTCTTTCGGCTTTTCCCGTCAGGGGTCGCCACAGCGAGTCAACCTTCTCCATCTAACCCTATTCTCTGTATCTTCCTCTCTCACACCAGCTATCTTCATATCCTCTCTCACTACGTCCATAAATCTTCTCTTTGGTCTTCCTCGAGACCTATTGCCTGGCAGCTCCGTTTCCAGAATCCGTCTACCAATATATTCACTATCTCTTCTCTGTACATGACCGAACCATCTCAGTCTGGCTTCTCTGACCTTCTCTCCAAAACATCAAACATGTGCCGTCCCTCTGATAGACTCATTCCTGATCCTATCCATCCTGGTCACTCCCAAAGAGAACCTCAACATCTTCATCTCTGCAACCTCTAGTTCTGTCTGCTGTCTTTTGGTCATTGGAACAGTTTCTAGTCCATACATCATCGCTGGTCTCACCACTGTCTTGTACACCTTTCCTTTTATTCTGGCAAATAGTCTTCTATCACATAGTACCCCTGACACTTTTCTCCACCCATTCCAACCTGCTTGGACCCGTCTCTTCACCTCTTTTACGCACTCTCCGTTGCTCTGGACTGTTGACCCTAAGTACCTGAAATCCTCCAGCTTCTTGATCTCCACTCCCTGTAGCCTCACCGCTCCACCCGAGTTCCTCTTGTTCTCACACATATATTCTGTCTTGCTGCGACTAACTTTCATTCCTCTCCTTTCCAGAGCATACCTCCACCTCTCTAGATTTTCCTCTACCTGTTGTCTGCTCTCACTACAGATCACAATGTCATCCGCAAACATCATGGTCCATGGGGATTCCTGTCTAACCTCATCTGTCAGCCTATCCATCACCATTGCGAACAAGAAGGGGCTCAGAGCTGATCCCTGATGGAGTCCCACCTCCACCTTGAACTTCTCGGTTACCCCTACAGCACACCGTACCAGTGTCTCACAGCTGGCATACATGTCCTGCACCAGTCTAACATACTTCTCTGCCACTCCAGACTTCCTCATACAATACCAGAGCTCCTCTCTTGGCAACCTGTCATATGCTTTTTCAAGGTCTACGAAAACGCAATGCAGCTCCCTCTGGCCTTCTCTGTACTTTTCTATTAGCATTCTCAACGCAAATACTGCATCTGTAGTACTCTTCCTAGGCATGAAGCCATACTGCTGTTCACAAATGCTGACTTCTGCTCTCAGTCTAGTTTCCACTACTCTTTCCCATAACTTCATTGTATGGCTCATCAACTTTATCCCTCTGTAGTTGCCACAATTCTGCACATCCCCTTTATTCTTAAAAATAGGCACCATCACACGTCGTCTCCATTCTTCAGGCATCTCCTCACTCTCTAAGATCCTGTTGAATAATCTAGTCAGAAAATCTACCGCTGCCTCTCCTAGACACTTCCACACCTCCACAGGTATATCATCAGGACCAACTGCTTTTCCACTCTTCATCCTCTTCAATGCCTTCCTCACTTCACTTTTACTCATTTTTGCTACTTTGTGGTCTACAATAATCACCTCTTCTACCCTTGCCTCTCTTTCATTTTCCACATTCATCAGCTCTTCAAAGTACTCTTTCCATCTTCCTGTCACTCTTCTAGCATCCGTCAATACATTTCTCTCTCTGTCCTTTATCACCCGGACCTGCTGTACATCCTTTCCATCTTTATCTCTCTGTTTCGCCAACCTGTATAGATCATTTTCACCCTCCTTACTATCCAACCGAGCATACAAGTCATCATAAGCCCTTTGTTTTGCCTTTGCTACCTCTATCTTTACCTTTCGCCGCATCTCCCTGAACTCCTGTCTGTTCTCTTCAGTCCTCTCAGTATCCCACTTCTTCTTCGCGAACCATTTTCTCTGTATACACTCCTGCACTTCCTCATTCCACCACCAAGTCTCCTTATCTACTTTCCTACCAGATGACACACCAAGTACTCTTCTACCTGTCTCCCTGATAACACTAGCTGTTGTTGTCCAATCATCTGGAAGCTCTCCCTGACAACCCAGACCCTTTCTCAACTCCTCCCTGAAAACCATGCAACACTCTGCTGCAATAATTAAATCATCTACCCAAAGCAAACCTTCTCCACGGCTCTAAACTCGTTCGTCGCCGCTACTTGTGGAACACCGGATGGCTTTCTCCCTCCGCTTCCTTACATTTTATGGCCGCTAGATGGCGGCATCCGACTGTGCACAGCGCTTGGAGCTCCACCAGGCGATATGGCCGCTGTGTATGAGAGGAATAAACGAGTGGGGCCGTGAGTGCAATAAATCCCCCTCCACTTCTTACATGGATGTTATCACCCTGTTACTGTATTTTAACGATACCGCTGTGTTTTCCACCTCAATGTTAAGCCGATTTTTAAACATTAAAAACCAAATTGCTCGATTCAGTGACACCGAGGCCCTGAGTGGAGGACTTATGGAGTTGACTCCTCCGCTTATTCATAAGTGCATGTCTGGTGCTCCCGGAGCTTCACGCCGACGTCACGGGGATCCGTGTCCGAAGAAGGTGCACCTTGGCCGGTCTGCGGGGTCCTGTCGACTGGGAAGTTGAGACTGGCCCTTGGAAATAAAACGGAAAATAATTGAGAGCATATTTCTCAGTTAACAACGCCCCCACTTGCTCTCATATTATTGGTATCTTTGCCCATTTACATCAAAATAAAATACTCATGACCCAAACGACAAACAAAAACTTTGAAAAATTGAACAACTTAAACTGCGATGCAGGCTTTGTCATAACATCTACCGGCATCTCTTGTGTTGGACAATACTGTAGGGCTACCTTTCCACATATTTTCTTTGTGACATCTTAACACACTCTTCTGACTGACATATTTTCTGGGTATTGATTTTGATCAGTTTAACCAAGTCCTTCATTTTAAATCTAGCTGTAAGCATGATTTTCACCTCTTTCATTACTTCCTCATCACTCGCAGCTATGATTAAATCATCTACCCATATTATGATGATGACTTTGTCATTTTGGTTTTCTTTGACATAGACACAATGATCTGCTTCATTCTGAATAAAGTCATTGTCAATCAAGTAAGAATGGAGCATCAGATCCCAATGACGACCGACCTGTTCAGGGACGTATAGTGACTTTTTAAGTTTACACACCAGCTTCTGTTTTGTATTTGTCACTTCATACCCTTCTGGTTGTTCTACACAGAGCTCACAATCTATGGGTGCATGAAGATAGGCTGTCTTTACATCCATTTGGTGTAAGAACAAATTTTCCAGAACTGATTTCTGCATAAACACCCTCACACTTGTCATATTTGCTGTTGGAGAAAATGTTTCCTCGAAATCCGTGCCATACTTTTGACTGTAGCCCTTAGCAACATACCGAGCTTTATATTTGTTTGTGCCATCTTCATTTCTTTTTAGCGCTTTCGCCCCCCCACCCCCCACCCCCACCCCCACTGCACACTTGCCTTGGGGTAGCTGTGTTAGGGTAAAAGTGTTCTTCTCTCTCAATGACTCCATCTCTTCGTCCATAGATTTCATCCACTTGTCAGCATTGAGGGAACTCCTTGCCTCTTTAAATGTCTAACTGATCATAATCATCATCATCATCATCATCATCATCATCATCATCATCATCATCATCATCATCATCATCATCATCATCATCATTATCATCATCATCCTGGTCTGAGCTCATCTCTGTCTGGGTTTGTTGCTCTGGAGATGGGTTCGACACAAATTTTAGCAGTCTGTTTTAGTACTCTTTCACTATTTGGATAATATACAAAATAAGCTGGACTATTTTTGGCATATCCAATGAAAACTCCCTTCTCACCTCTTGAGTCAAGTTTCTTTTTGTTGTGCTTGTATGCATAGCACACAGCACCAAACTTTTGCATTTGTGACACATTTGGTTTCTTTCCCGTCAAGCCGAAACGCCCCCCCCCCCCACCACCACCACCACCACAGACACATTAGCTCCTCCATTCATTCACATGTACACGCCGGCTGCTCCGGGAGCTCCACGCCGACGTTTCGGTGATCGATGTCCGCAGAAGGTGCACCATTGCCGGCCTGCGGTATCCTGTAGACCCCCCCCGCTCCATACACACATGCAATACGCCTTGAAACGCATCGCTCGCACCGACGCGGGGAATCCTTTACCCTACTTCCACAACAACGGCGAGAATCACATTGCGTCGGCCGCCGTGAGGAAGAGGGGGGGGGGGCATTAAGGGGGGGAGAGAGAGAGACATGGAGATTTTCTCAGCCTCTCATTCTTTTTTTTTTTTTTTTTTAATTGAACATAAATAGTACACACAAATATACAAATGTACAAATAAACATGGCAAGGTAGAACTGAATGTCAATGAAACAACCAGGGATGAGGAAGCAACGGACAGAAGGACATTTGTTCTGTATGGAATCAGAAGTTAATAGTGTTAACGGTTTGTGAGAAATTTACAGTGCTAGACAAAAAAAGAAATTAAAAGGAAATAATTAAATCAATAGATAGACAAATAAAAAATTAAAACGAAAAAAGATTGCAAGGGGAATACAACATATAATTAAGTTGGCGATTCACAAGGAATCTCAGACATCAAACTGTATATTTTTTGTTGTTTATATATAAACATATACAAAACAAACATATGTTGTTTGTTGTTGTTTATTTTTGGGATATATTGAGGAATATTTGTTGGAAAGGAGTCACAATCGCTTTTTGATAATGTCGAAGTGTATAGGTGGCTATAGAATTTAAAGATTTCTGTGGAAATTATAGCTTCATCTGTAATTTCCTTGTTGTGACGACGGGCTTCCGCTTTGCTCCGCTCCTCCGCTCCTCCGCTCTTCCGCTCGGGCCCTGGAACTCCCGATCTGCGGGACTTCGGTGAATTCCGGGCCAGTCTTCTGCTCTTCTGCTCTCCTCCGCTTCTTCGCTCCCCCGCTTTGGACCCTGGAACTCCCGAACTGGGCCGGGCTTCTGCCCTCCGCCTCTCCTCTGCTCATCCGCTCCAGGCCCTGGCACTCCCTGTCATCCAGTCATTCGCATGTGCGTGCCCGGAGGTCCGGGAGCTCCACTCAAACGTCCGGGGGATAAGGGTAAGGGGTCCTGCTCCCCCCCCCCCCCCCTCGCCGCCTCTGAGAAGAGAAACATCTCCTCCGCTCCTCCGCTTCTCAGCTCCTCCGCTCCTCCGCTGCGGAACCAGGTACTACCGATCCGCCAGACTCAGGTGAATTGCGGACAGGGCTTCTGCTGTCCTCCGCTCCTCCGCTTTGGGCCCTGGAACTCCCGAACCGCTGGACATAAGCGAATCAAGGCCGGGCATCTGCCCTCCTCCGCTCCTCAGCTCATCCGCTCGAGGCCCTGGTACTCCCAGTCCGCGGGAACCCCCCCCATCCCCACCCACCCACCAAAACAAACTCTCACACGCACATAAACACACGCACACACACACACACACACACACACACACACACACAGACACACACACACACACACAGACACACACCCATACACATACACACACACACACACCTGAACTCATCATAGCTGTGCTAATAGCATTGGCCGAAACGTATCCACAACAAAACAAACATTAGCTCATCCACTCATTCACATATGTGTGTGCCCAGAGGTACGGGAGCTCCAGTCATACGTCCGGGTGATCTATGTCCGGAGAAGGCTCACATTGGCCGGTCTAAGGGGTCCTGCTGCCCCCAAGCTTCCCCGCCTTTGAGAAGAGAAACATAACTCCGCTCCTCCGCTTCTCAACTCCTCTGCTCCTCCGCTATGGGCCCTGGTACTCCCGATCCTCCGAACTCAGGCGAATAGCGTGACGTGCTTCTGCTCTCCTATAAGCCCCTACACACTTCAGACACGGCTGTTATCACCCTGTTACTGCATTACAATGACACCCATTTGCTTTTGATCTCAGTGTCTGCCACCGTAAGGAAAAAGCGGGGGGACGGGGGGGGGGGGGGACATAAGGGCATTCGTTCTGTATGTAATCAGAAGTTAATAGTGTTAACGGTTTGCGAGAATTTTTAATGCTAGACAAAAACAGAAAATTAAAAGGAAATAATTAAATAAATAGATAGAAAAATAAAATTAAAAACTAAAAAAAAAAATTGTAAGGGGAATATAACATGTAATTAAGTTGGCCGTTCACAAGGAATCTCAGACATCAAACTGTTTTTAATTGAACATAAATAGTACACACAAATAAACAAATGTACAAATAAACATAGCAAGGTAGAACTGAATGTCAATGAAACAACCAGGGATGAGGAAGCAACGGACAGAAGGACATTTGTTCTGTATGGAATCAGAAGTTAATAGTGTTAACGGTTTGTGAGAAATTTACAGTGCTAGACAAAAAAAAGAAATTAAAAGGAAATAATTAAATCAATAGATAGACAAATAAAAAATTAAAACGAAAAAAAAATTGCAAGGGGAATATAACATGTAATTAAGTTGTTTTTTTTTTTTTTCCAAAAAAAAAGGAATCTCAGACATGGGTAAAGTATTTTTTTCAGTTTTTGGATTTTTCCATAAGTTTTAAGTTTTTTTTTTATAATTCAAAATCGTTTATGAAGAAATTAAAATTTGGGGAGCATTTTTGCATTCTGTTTTTGTGAATGAAGAACTTGGCCAGGCCTAAAAGAACATTGACACAGAGTTCATCTGTTATGTTGCTTATAAGTAAACCAAATGTGATATCATCTTTTGAGAGGGAAACTGGTGACGATGGAATGAGAATGAGAAAAAATATATGGTCAGTGGTTTCAATGTTGTCTTCACAAAATGTACAAATATTATCTTCAAAAGTAAAGCGTACCCGCAATAATTCCTTAGATGGGTAGATGTCATTCATAATTTAGAGGTGGGTCTCTTCTTGCCTTGGGGGGTATGGGTAGAGTCAGACAGATAGTTCGCAGCGTGGCAGTCGATTCCTTATCAAATTTATTTCAAATATTATTTTTGTTTTGACGTCCAGGGAACAAGTTTCCTGTGAAACATGTCCTAATAAAGGAGTTGCTGCACTTTCTGTCCAGAATTGAGATTCCCTGGAGTGATAGTCGGGGTAACTGTGGTTGTACGGTTTGGTGCGTCATTATATTTTTGGTCAGGAATACAAATTGTCGAGGCAGTGCGTTTCGTAACTTTATCAACTCTAATATGGGAGGCTTAAATCTGTGTGTAGTACAGAACTGTTCATAGTCTAGACGACTGCCATTGTCATCCATCAAGTCAATTATTGACCATATACCTTTCTCAAAGCATTCCTTGTAAAACAGAGGTTTGTTGCCACGCAGTACATATCTATTGTTCCAAATTATTGGACTGTGTGGTGAGAAATTGTGTACATATATCATTTTCCAGTATAATAGTATTTGTTTATGGAACTCTGAAAATTGGACAGGAATCTTGTTGATATCCAAGTCAGAGATAAGCACAAGACTTAGGCCACCGACTTTGTTAAATAAGTAGTTTGGAGTACAATACCAGAAAAAATGATGATGTTTGATCCAGGATTTCAACCAGTTCACCTTCAATGTCCCATTCAGGCAGTCCAACTCTATCACTTTCAGCCCTCCCTCACTTGTTTCTTTCCCCATATGTGATTTTTTTAGATGGTGTGGTCTGTTCCTCCAGATAAAGTTGAAATTTATTTGGTTAATAGATTTTATGAGTTGATTTGGAGCAGCATTGGAATACACTGGGTATATACATCTGGATAAATATTCCATTTCAGTCAAATATATCCGGCCTAATATTGATAAATCTCTTTGGAGCCATATATTCAATTTTGCTTTACTTTGATTCAGTTTAGATTCAATGTTCCTGGATTGATTTAACTTTTGGTCCTTAGATAGGAAAATGCTCAAGTATTTTATTTCTGATTTGATAGGAACATTGCTGATTTCCTTTAGTGGTGAGTCATGCAGCGCAAGAAGTTTGCATTTCTTTAAGTTTAATGACAATCCTGAAGCCTTGGAGAATGTTTTAATTTTTTCAACGCTTATTGGGACTTGATGTTCATTTTTCAAAACTAAGGGTGTGTCATCTGCCAGCAGGCTAATAAAAATTTCTGTCCCCGACATTATTTCTGTCCCACACATACACACACACACACACACACACACACACACACACATAGACACACACACACACACACACACACACACACACACACACACACACTCACACACACCTTAATTCCACTCTTTTATATACGCATGTCTGGAGTTCCGGGAGCTCGTTCTCAACGTTCTGGGGATAATCATAGCTGTGCTGATAGCATTAGCCGAAACGCCCCCCCCCCCCACACCACCACCACCCCACACACACACATTAGCTCCTCCATTCATTCACATGTACACGCCGGCTGCTCCGGGAGCTCTACGCCGACGTTTCGGGGATCGATGTCCGGAGAAGGTGCACCATTGCCGGTCTGCGGTGTCCTGTAGACCCCCCCCCTCCATACACACATGCAATACGCCTTGAAACGCATCGCTCGCACCGGCGTCCTACTGCCCCCAAACTTCCCATCCTCTGCCTTTGAGAAGAGAAACATTACCTCCGCTCCTCCATTCCTCCGCTTCTCCGCTCCTCCGCTCCTCCGCTCCTCCGCGATGGGCCCTGGTACCACCCCCCCACCTAAACAAACTCTCACACATACACACACGAACACACTCACACAGACACAAAAACAAACAAACACACACACACACACACACACACACACACACACACACACACACACACACCTTAACTCATCATAGCTGTGCTAATAGCATTAGCCGAAAAGCATCCACAACCAAACAAACATTAGCTCATCCACTCATTCACATGTGTGTGCCCAATGGTCCGGCAGCTCCAATCATACGACCGGGGAATCTATGTCCGGAGAATGCTCACATTAGCCCGTCTAAGGGGTTCTTCTGCCCCCAAGCTTCCCCGCCTCTGAGAGAAGAAACATTACCTTCGCTCCTCTGCTCCTCCGCTTCTCAGCTCCACCGCTCCTCCGCGATGGGCCCTGGTACTCCCCCCCCCTCCCCCCCCACCTAAACAAACTCTCACACAAAATCCCTCACACACACACAAAAACACACACACACACATACACACACACCTTAACTCATAGCTGTGCTAATAGCATTAGCCGAAACGCATTCACAACCAAACAAACATTAGCTAAACCACTCATTCACATGTGTGTGCCCAATGGTACTCCCTATCCACGACCCCCCCCCCCCCCACCAAAAGAGCCTCTCACACACACACACACACAAAGCACACACACACACACTGACACACATACACACATTAAGTCATCATAGCTGTGCTAATAGCATTAGCCGAAACGCATCCACAACCAAAGAAACATTAGCTCATCCATTCATTCACATGTGTGTGCTCAATGGTCCGCTTCTCCGCTCCACCGCTCCTCCACTATGGGCCCTGGTACTCCCGATCCGCCGGACTCAGGAGAATTAAGAATAAGAATCAGAACAACTTTTATAATCCCGAAGGAAATTGCAGTGCCAGAGTTACAGAAAATATAACAGTAATAAATAATAAAAGAAAGGCAGAATTATAAATAAAAATAAACTATAAACTATAAAGTGTTTCAGTGAAACTATAAAGTGTCTTAGTAAGCAGTGATAAAACTATAAGTGTCTTAGTAACAAGTGAGGTAAGGAGTGCACAATAGTATGATAGAAGGGAACATTATAGTGTAGCTGTTATGAGATGAGATGAAATATTGCACAATGTAGCTGTTATGAAATGAAATATTGCACAGTTTCTGAATATTGCACAGAAATGAGATATTGCATATTTTTGTTTGTTTTTAAGTTAAAGATAGGTTTTTATGGTTGCCGGCGGCTGAATGGGACGTGCTTCTGCCCTCCATCCGCTCCACAGCTCATCCGCTCCAGGCCCAGCTACCCCCTGTCCGCGCCCCCCCCCACCTAAACAAACTGTCACACACATATACACAATCGCACACACAAACACACACACACACACACACACACACACACACACGAGAACACACAAACACACAAACACACAAACACACAAACACACAAACACACACACACACACACACCTTAAGTCATCATACCTGTGCTAATAGCTCCCAAGCTTCCCCGCCTCTGAGAAGAGAAACAATACCTCCGCTACTCCGCTCCTCCGCTTCTCAGCTCCACTGCTCCTCCGCTATGGGCCCTGGTACTCTCCCCCCCCCCCCCCCCCCCCCCCCACCAAAACAAACTCTCACAAAAAATCACTCACACACACACAAAAACACACAAACACACACACACACACATACACACACACCTTAACTCATCATAGCTGTGCTAATAGCTTTAGCCGAAACGCATCCACAACCAAACAAACATTAGCTCATCCACTCATTCATATGTGTGTGCCCTGGTACTCCGTGTCCGCGACCCCCCCCCCCCACCAAAACAAACTATCACACACATACACAAAGACACTCACACACACACACACACTGAAACACATACACACATTAAGTCATCATAGTTGTGCTAATAGCATTACCGAAATGCATCCACAACCAAACAAACATTAGCTCATCCACTCATTCACATGTGTGTGCCCAATGGTTCGCTTCTCCGCTCCACCGCTCCTCCGCTATGGGCCCTGGTACTCCCGATCCGCTGGACTCAGGAGAATTATGGGACGTGCTTCTGCCCTCCATCCGCTTCACAGCTCATCCGCTCCAGGCCCAGCTACCCCCTGTCCGCGCCCCCCCCCCCACCTAAACAAACTGTCACAAACATATACACAAACGCACACACAAAAACACACACACACACACACACAGAAGAACACACAAACACACAAACACACACACACCTTAAGTCATCATAGCTGTGCTAATAGCTCCCAAGATTCCCCGCCTCTGAGAGGAGAAACAATACCTCCGCTACTCCGCTCCTCCGCTTCTCAGCTCCACCGCTCCTCGGCTATGGGCCCTGGTACCCCCCCCCACTTAAACACACTCACTCACACACAAAAACACACAAACACACACACGCACACACACACACACACACATACACAAACACACCTTAACTCATCATAGCTGTGCTAATAGCATTAGCCGAAACGCATCCACTACCAAACAAACATTAGCTCATCCACTCATTCACATGTGTGTGCCCAATGGTCCGGGAGCTCCAATCATACGTTCGGGGGATCTATGTCCGGAGAAGGCTCACAGTGGCTGGTCTAAGGCGTCCTACTAACCCCAAACTTCCCATCCTCTGCCTTTGAGAAGAGAGAAATTACCTCCGCTTCTCCGCTCCACAGCTCTTCCGCGATGGGCCTTGGTACCCCCCCCCCCCACCTAAACAAACTCTCACACACACACACACGAACACCCTCACACAGACACAAAAACAAAAAAACAGACACACACACACACACACACACACACACACACACACACCTTAACTCATCATAGCTGTGCTAATAGCATTAGCCGAAATGCATCCACAACCAAACAAACATTAGCTCATCCACTCATTCACATGTGTGTGCCCAATGGTCCGGGAGCTCCATTCATACGTTCGGGGGATCTATGTCCGGAGAATGCTCACATTAGCCCGTCCAAGGGGTTCTGATGCCCCCAAGCTTCCCCGCCTCTGAGAGGAGAAACTATGCCTCTGCTACTCCGCTCCTCCGCTCCTCTGCTTCTCAGCTCCACTGCTCCTCCGCTTTGGGCCCTGGAATTCCCGAACCGCTGGACATAAGCGAATCAAGGCCGGGCATCTGCCCTCCTCCGCTCCTCAGCTCATCCGCTCGAGGCCCTGGTACTCCCTGTCCGCGACCCCCCCCACCTAAACAAACTCACACACACACACACACACAAACACACACAGACATACACACACACACACCTTAACTCATATTAGCTGTGCTAATAGCATTAGCCGAAACGCATCCACAACCAAACAAACATTAGCTCATCCACTCATTCACATGTGTGTGCCCAATGGTCCGGCAGCTCCGGTCATACGTCTGGGGGAGCTATCTCCAGAGAAGGCTCACATTAGGCCGTCTAAGGGGTTCTTCTGCCCCCAAGCTTCCCCGCCTCTGAGAGAAGAAACATTACCTCCGCTCCTCTGCTCCTCCGCTTCTCAGCTCCACCGCTCCTCCGCTATTGGCCCTGGTACCCCCCCCCCCCACCTAAACACACTCACACACACTCAAAAACACACAAACACACACAAAGACACTCACACACACACACACACACACACACACACACACACCTTAACTCATCATAGCTGTGCTAATAGCTTTAGCCGAAACGCATCCACTACCAAACAAACATTAGCTCATCCACTCATTCACATGTGTGTGCCCAATGGTCCGGGAGCTCCAATCATACATCCGGGGGATCTATATCTGGAGAAGGCTCACAGTGGCCGGTCTAAGGCGTCCTACTGCACCCAAACTTCCCATCCTCTGCCTTTGAGAAGAGAAAAATTACCTCCGCTCCTCCATTCCTCCGCTTCTCCGCTCCACCGCTCCTCTGTGATGGGCCCTGGTACCCCCCCCCCCCACACACTTAAACAAACTCTCACACATACACACACGAACACACTCACACAGACACAAAAACAAACAAACACACACACACACACACACACACACACACACACACACACCTTAACTCATCATAGCTGTGCTAATAGCATTAGCCGAAACGCATCCACAACCAAACAAACATTAGCTCATCCACTCATTCACATGTGTGTGCCCAGTGGTCCGGGAGCTCCAATCATACGTACAGGGGATCTATGTCCGGATAATGCTCACATTAGCCCGTCTAAGGGGTTCTGCTGCCCCCAAGCTGCTCCGCCTCTGAGAGAAGAAACATTACCTCCGCTCCTCTGCTCCTCCGCTTCTCAGCTCCGTCGCTCCTCCGCTATGGGCCCTGGTACTCCCCCCCCCCCCCCACCTAAACAAACTCTCACACAAAATCACTCACACACACACAAAAACACACAAACACACAGACACACATACACACACATCTTAACTCATCAGAGCTGTGCTAATAGCATTAGCCGAAACGCATCCACAACCAAACAAACATTCGCTCATCCACTCATTCACATGTGTGTGCCCAATGGTACTCCCTGTCCGCGACCCCCCCCCCCCACCAAAAGAGCCTCTCACACACACACACACACAAACAAAGACACTCACACACACACAGACACACACATACACACGTACACACACCTTCAGTCTTCATAGCTGTGCTAATAGCTTTAGCCGAAACGCATCCACAACCAAACAAACATTAGCTCATCCACTCATTCACATGTGTGCGCCCTGGTACTCCGTGTCCGCGACCCCCCCCCCCCCCCCCACCAAAACAAACTATCACACACATACACAAAGACACTCACACACACACACACACTGACACACATACACACATTAAGTCATCATAGCTGTGCTAATAGCATTAGCCGAAATGCATCCACAACCAAACAAACATTAGCTCATCCACTCATTCACATGTGTGTGCCCAATGGTCCGCTTCTCCGCTCCACCGCTCCTCCGCTATAGGCCCTGGTACTCCCGATCCGCCGGACTCAGGAGAATTATGGGACGTGCTTCTGCCCTCCATCCGCTTCACAGCTCATCCGCTCCAGGCCCAGCTACCCCCCTTCCGCGCCCCCCCCCCCCCCCACCTAAACAAACTGTCACACACATATACACAAACGCACACACAAACACACACACACACAAGAACACACAAACACACAAACACACACACACACACACACCTTAAGTCATCATAGCTGTGCTAATAGCTCCCAAGCTTCCCCGCCTCTGAGAGGAGAAACAATACCTCCGCTACTCCGCTCCTCCGCTCCTCCGCTTCTCAGCTCCACCGCTCCTCCGCTATGGGCCCTGGTACCCCCCCCCCCACCTAAACACACTCACACATACACAAAAACACACAAACACACACACGCGCGCACACACACACACACACACACACACACAAACACACCTTAACTCATCATAGCTGTGCTAATAGCATTAGCCGAAATGCATCCACTACCAAACAAACATTAGCTCATCCACTCATTCACATGTGTGTGCCCAATGGTCCGGGAGCTCCAATCATACGTCCGGGGGATCTATATCTGGAGAAGGCTCACAGTGGCCGGTCTAAGGCGTCCTACTGCCCCCAAACTTCCCATCCTCTGCCTTTAAGAAGAGAAAAATTACCTCCACTCCTCCATTCCTCTGCTTCTCCGCTCCACCGCTCCTCCGCGAAGGGCCCTAGTACCCCCCCCCACCTAAACAAACTCTCACAGATACACACACGACACACTCACACAGACACAAAAAAAACAAACACACACACACACACACACACACACACACACACACAAACCTTAATTCATCATAGATGTGCTAATAGCATTAACCGAAACGCATCCACAACCAAACAAACATTAGCTCATCCACTCATTCACATGTGTGTGCCCAATGGTAATCCCTTTCCGCGACCCCCCCCTCCCCCACCAAAAGAGCCTTTCACACACACAAACACACACACACACACACACAAAGACACTCACACACACACACAGACACACACATACACACATACACACACTTTAAGTCTTCATAGCGGTGCTAATAGCATTAGCCGAAACGCATCCACAACCACACAAACATTAGCTCATCCACTCATTCACATGTTTGTGCCCAGAGGTCTGGGAGCTCCGGTCATACGTCTGGGGGAGCTATCGCCAGAGAAGGCTCACATTAGGCCGTCTAAGGGGTTCTTCTGCCCCCAAGCTTCCCCGCCTCTGAGAGAAGAAACATTACCTCCGCTCCTACGCTCCTACGCTTCTCAGCTCTACCGCTCCTCCGCTATTGGCCCTGGTACCCCCCCCCCACCTAAACACACTCACACACACACAAAGACACACACACACACACACATACACACACACACACACACAAACACCTTAACTCATCATAGCTGTGCTAATAGCATTAGCCGAAACGCATCCACTACCAAACAAACATTAGCTCATCCACTCATTCACATGTGTGTGCCCAATGGTCCGGGAGCTCCAATCATACATCCGGGGGATCTATATCTGGAGAAGGCTCACAGTGGCCGGTCTAAGGCGTCCTACTGCCCCCAAACTTCCCATCCTCTGCCTTTGAGAAGAGAAAAATTACCTCCGCTCCTCAATTCCTCCGCTTCTCCGCTCCACCGCTCCTCCGTGATGGGCCCTGGTACCCCCCCCCCACTTAAACAAACTCTCACACATACACACACGAACACACTCACATAGACACAAAAACAAACAAACACACACACTCACACACACACACACACACCTTAACTCATCATAGCTGTGCTAATAGCATTAGCCGAAACGCATCCACAACCAAACAAACATTAGCTCATCCACTCATTCACATGTGTGCGCCCTGGTACTCCGTGTCCGCGACCCCCCCCCCCACCAAAACAAACTATCACACACATACACAAAAACACTCACACACACACACACACTGACACACATACACACATTAAGTCATCATAGCTGTGCTAATAGCATTAGCCGAAATGCATCCACAACCAAACAAACATTAGCTCATCCTCTCATTCACATGTGTGTGCCATATGGTCCACTTCTCCGCTCCTCAGCTCATCCGCTCGAGGCCCTGGTACTCCCTGTCCGCGACCCCCCCCACCTAAACAAACTCACACACACACACACACACAAACACACACAGACATACACACACACACACCTTAACTCATATTAGCTGTGCTAATAGCATTAGCCGAAACGCATCCACAACCAAACAAACATTAGCTCATCCACTCATTCAAATGTATGTGCCCAGAGGTCCTGGATCTCCGGTCATACGTCCGGGGCATCTATGTCGGGAGAAGGCTCACATTTGCCGGTCTAAGGGGTCCTGGTGCCCCCAAGCTTCCCCGCCTTTGAGAAGAGAAATATAATATCGCTCCTCCACTCCTCCGCTTCTCAACACCTCCGCTCCTCCGCTATTGGCCCTGGAATTCCCGATCCTGCAAACTCAGGAGAATTGCGAGAGGTGCTTCTGCTCTCCTCCACTCCTCCGCTTCTCCGCTCCTCCGCTTTTCCGCTTTGGGCCCTGGAACTCCCGAACCGCTGGATATAAGGGAATCACGGGCTGGGCTTATGCCCTCCTCTGCTCCTCAGCTCATCCGCTCGAGGACCTGGTACTCCCTGTCCGCGACCCCCCCCCCACCTAAACAAACTCTCACACACACACACAGACACACTCACACACACACACACACACATACACGCACACCTTAACTCATCATAGCTGTGCTAATAGCATTAGCCGAAACGCATCCACAACCAAACAAATATTAGTTCTTCCACTCATTCACATGTGTGTGCCCAATGGTCCGGGAGCTCCAATCATACGTCCGGGGGATCTATGTCCGGAGAATGCTCAGATTAGCCCATCTAAGGGGTTCTGCTGCCCCCAAGCTTCCCCGTCTCTGAGTGGAGAAACAATACTTCCGCTACTCCGCTCCTCCGCTTCTAAGCTCCACCGCTCTTCCGCTATGGGCCCTGGTACTCCCCCCCTCCACCTAAATAAACTCTCACACATACACACACAAGAACACACTGACACACACACATAAACACACAAAGACACACACACAGCTCAGCTCCACCGCTCCTCCGCTTTGGGCCCTGGAATTCCCGAACCGCTTGACATAAGCGAATCACGGGCCGGGCTTCTGCCCTCCTCCGCTCCTCAGCTCAACCGCTCTTGGCACTGGTACTCCCTGTACGCGACCCCCCCCCCCACCAAAACAACATCACTCACACAAACACACAAAGACACTCACACACACACACAGACACACACACACCTTAAGTCTTCATAGCTGTGCTAATAGCGTTAGCCGAAAAGCATCCACAACCAAACAAACATTAGCTCATCCACTCATTCACATGTATGTACCAAGAGGTCCGGGAGCACCGGTCATACGTCCGGGGGAGCTATGTCCATAGAAGGCTCATATTGGCCAGTCTAAGGGGTCCTGCTGCCCCAAAGCTTCCCCGCCTTTGAGAAGAGAAACATAACTCTGCTCCTCCGCTCCTCCGCTCCTCCGCTCCACCGCTTCTCCGTTCTTCCACTCATCCGCTCCGCCGCTGATCCGCTCCGGGCCTTAGTACTCCAGAACTGCTGGACATAAGCGAATCAGGCTCTTGGCCCTAATACTCCCTATCCGCGGGACTCTGGCGAAATATGGAGCGTGCTTCCCCTCTCCTCCGCTCCTCCGCTCCTCCGCTCTTCCGCTCCTCCTCTCCTCCGCTCCTCCGCTTCTCCACTCCCTCGCTCCTCCGCTCCTCCGGTACTCCGCTCCTCCGGTCCTCCGCTCCTGGCCCTGGTACTCCTGAACTGCTGGACATAAGCGATTCAGGCTCCAGACCCTTGTACTCCCCCTCCGCGGGACTCAGGCGAATTGTCGGACGGGCTTCCGCTCTCCTCCGCTTCTCCGCTCCTCCGCTCCTCCGCTCCTGGCCCTGGTACTCCTGAACTGCTGGACATAGGCGATTCAGGCTCCAGAACCTGGTACTCCCTCTCCGCGAGACACAGGCGAATTGCCGGCCGGGGTTCCACTCTCCTCCGCTCCTCGGCTCCTCCGCTCCGGCCCTGGTACTCCTGAACTGCTAGACATAAGCGAATCAGGCTCCAGGCCTTGGTACTCCCTCTCCGCGGGACTTAGGCGAATTGTTGGCCGGGCTTCCGCTCTTCTCCGCTTCTCCTCTCATCCGCTCCTCCGCTCCTCCGCACCTCCGCTCCGTGCCCTGGTACTCCTGAACTGCTAGACATAAGCGAATCAGTCTCCAGGCCCTGGTACTCCCTTTCCGCGGGACTTAGGCGAATATTCGGCCGGGCAACCGCTCACATCCGTTCCTCCGCTCATCCGCTCCTCTGCTCCTCCACTCCTCCGCTCAGGGCCCTGGTACTCCTGAACTGCTTGCCATAAGCGAATCAGGCTCCAGGCCCTGGTACTCCCAATCCGCGGGACTCAGGCGAAATGTGGGCCGGGTTTCCGCTCTCCTCCGCTCCTCCACTCATCCGCCCCTCCGCTCCTCCGCTCCTCCGCACCTGGCCCAGGTACTCCTGAATTGCTGAACATCATTAAATGACGCTTATGGCCCTGGTACTCCCTCTCCGCGGGACTCAGGCGAATTGTCGGCCGGATTCCGCTCTCCTCCGCTCATCCGCTCCTCCGCTCCACCGCTTAAACGTTCTTCTGCTCATCCGCTCCTCCGCTCCTCCGCTCCTGGCCCTGGTACTCCTGAACTGCTGGACATAGGCGATTCAGGCTCCAGAACCTGGTACTCCCTCTCCGCGAGACACAGGCGAATTGCCGGCCGGGGTTCCACTCTCCTCCGCTCCTCGGCTCCTCCGCTCCGGCCCTGGTACTCCTGAACTGCTAGACATAAGCGAATCAGGCTCCAGGCCTTGGTACTCCCTCTCCGCGGGACTTAGGCGAATTGTTGGCCGGGCTTCCGCTCTCCTCCGCTTCTCCTCTCATCCGCTCCTCCGCTCCTCCGCTCCGGGCCCTAGTACTCCTGAACTGCTAGACATAAGCGAATCAGTCTCCAGGCCCTGGTACTCCCTTTCCGCGGGACTTAGGCGAATATTCGGCCGGGCAACCGCTCACATCCGTTCCTCCGCTCATCCGCTCCTCTGCTCCTCCACTCCTCCGCTCAGGGCCCTGGTACTCCTGAACTGCTTGCCATAAGCGAATCAGGCTCCAGGCCCTGGTACTCCCAATCCGCGGGACTTCGGCGAATATTCGGCCGGGCTTCCGCTCACCTCCGCTCCTGCGCTCCTCCGCTCCTCCGCTCCTCCGCTCCACTGCTTAAACGTTCTTCTGCTCATCCGCTCCTCCGCTCCTCCGCTCCAGGCCCTGGTACTCCTGAACTGCTAGACATAAGCGAATCAGGCTCCAGGCCCTGGTACTCCCAATCCGCGGGACTTCGGCGAATATTCGGCCGGGCTTCCGCTCACCTCCGCTCCTGCGCTCCTCCGCTCCTCCGCTCCTCCGCTCCACTGCTTAAACGTTCTTCTGCTCATCCGCTCCTCCGCTCCTCCGCTCCAGGCCCTGGTACTCCTGAACTGCTAGACATAAGCGAATCAGGCTCCAGGCCCTGGTACTCCCTTTCCGCTGGACTCAGGCGAATTGTCGGCCGGGCTTCCCCGCTCCTCCGCTCCTCCGCTCCGGCCCTAGTACTCCTGAACTGCTGGACATCATTAAATCACGCTTCTGGCCCTGGTACTCCCTTTCCGCGGGACTCTGGCGAGTTGTCGGCCGGATTCAGCTCTCCTCCGGTCCTCCGGTCCTCCGCTCCTCCGCTCCTCCGCTCCTCCGCTCCTCCGCTCCTCCGCTCCGGCCCTGGTACTCCTGAACTGCTGGACATAAGCGAATCAGGCTCCAGGCCCTGGTACTCCCAATCCGCGGGACTCAGGCGAAATGTGGGCCGGGTTTCCGCTCTCCTCCGCTTCTCCTCTCATCCGCTCCTCCGCTCCTCCGCTCCTCCGCACCTGGCCCAGGTACTCCTGAATTGCTGAACATCATTAAATGACGCTTATGGCCCTGGTACTCCCTCTCCGCGGGACTCAGGCGAATTGTCGGCCGGATTCCGCTCTCCTCCGCTCATCCGCTCCTCCGCTCCACCGCTTAAACGTTCTTCTGCTCATCCGCTCCTCCGCTCCTCCGCTCCTGGCCCTGGTACTCCTGAACTGCTGGACATAGGCGATTCAGGCTCCAGAACCTGGTACTCCCTCTCCGCGAGACACAGGCGAATTGCCGGCCGGGGTTCCACTCTCCTCCGCTCCTCGGCTCCTCCGCTCCGGCCCTGGTACTCCTGAACTGCTAGACATAAGCGAATCAGGCTCCAGGCCTTGGTACTCCCTCTCCGCGGGACTTAGGCGAATTGTTGGCCGGGCTTCCGCTCTCCTCCGCTTCTCCTCTCATCCGCTCCTCCGCTCCTCCGCTCCGGGCCCTAGTACTCCTGAACTGCTAGACATAAGCGAATCAGTCTCCAGGCCCTGGTACTCCCTTTCCGCGGGACTTAGGCGAATATTCGGCCGGGCAACCGCTCACATCCGTTCCTCCGCTCATCCGCTCCTCTGCTCCTCCACTCCTCCGCTCAGGGCCCTGGTACTCCTGAACTGCTTGCCATAAGCGAATCCGGCTCCAGGCCCTGGTACTCCCAATCCGCGGGACTTCGGCGAATATTCGGCCGGGCTTCCGCTCACCTCCGCTCCTGCGCTCCTCCGCTCCTCCGCTCCTCCGCTCCACTGCTTAAACGTTCTTCTGCTCATCCGCTCCTCCGCTCCTCCGCTCCAGGCCCTGGTACTCCTGAACTGCTAGACATAAGCGAATCAGGCTCCAGGCCCTGGTACTCCCTTTCCGCGGGACTTAGGCAAATATTCGGCCGGGCTTCCGCTCTCCTCCGCTCCTCCGCTCCTCCGCTCCTCCGCTCCTCCGCTCCTCCGCTCCGGCCCTGGTACTCCTGAACTGCTGGACATCATTAAATCACGCTTCTGGCCCTGGTACTCCCTTTCCGCGGGACTCAGGCGAATTGTCGGCCGGATTCAGCTCTCCTCCGGTCCTCCGCTCGTCCGCTCCTCCGCTCCTCCGCTCCTCCGTTCCGGCCCTGATACTCCTGAACTGCTGGACATAAGCGAATCAGGCTCCAGGTCCTGGTACTCCCTCTCCGCGGGACTTAGGCGAATTGTCGGCCGGGCTTCCGCTCTCCTCCGCTTCTCCTCTCATCCGCTCCTCCGCTCCTCCGCCCTGGGCCCTGGTATTCCTGAACTGCTAGACATAAGTGAATCAGGCTCCAGGCCCTGGTACTCCCAATCCGCGGGACTTCGGCGAATATTCGGCCGGGCTTCCGCTCACCTCCGCTCCTGCGCTCCTCCGCTCCTCCGCTCCTCCGCTCCACTGCTTAAACGTTCTTCTGCTCATCCGCTCCTCCGCTCCTCCGCTCCAGGCCCTGGTACTCCTGAACTGCTAGACATAAGCGAATCAGGCTCCAGGCCCTGGTACTCCCTTTCCGCTGGACTCAGGCGAATTGTCGGCCGGGCTTCCCCGCTCCTCCGCTCCGGCCCTAGTACTCCTGAACTGCTGGACATCATTAAATCACGCTTCTGGCCCTGGTACTCCCTTTCCGCGGGACTCTGGCGAATTGTCGGCCGGATTCAGCTCTCCTCCGGTCCTCCGGTCCTCCGGTCCTCCGCTCCTCCGCTCCTCCGCTCCTCCGCTCCTCCGCTCCGGCCCTGGTACTCCTGAACTGCTGGACATAAGCGAATCAGGCTCCAGGCCCTGGTACTCCCAATCCGCGGGACTCAGGCGAAATGTGGGCCGGGTTTCCGCTCTCCTCCGCTTCTCCTCTCATCCGCTCCTCCGCTCCTCCGCTCCTCCGCACCTGGCCCAGGTACTCCTGAATTGCTGAACATCATTAAATGACGCTTATGGCCCTGGTACTCCCTCTCCGCGGGACTCAGGCGAATTGTCGGCCGGATTCCGCTCTCCTCCGCTCATCCGCTCCTCCGCTCCACCGCTTAAACGTTCTTCTGCTCATCCGCTCCTCCGCTCCTCCGCTCCTGGCCCTGGTACTCCTGAACTGCTGGACATAGGCGATTCAGGCTCCAGAACCTGGTACTCCCTCTCCGCGAGACACAGGCGAATTGCCGGCCGGGGTTCCACTCTCCTCCGCTCCTCGGCTCCTCCGCTCCGGCCCTGGTACTCCTGAACTGCTAGACATAAGCGAATCAGGCTCCAGGCCTTGGTACTCCCTCTCCGCGGGACTTAGGCGAATTGTTGGCCGGGCTTCCGCTCTCCTCCGCTTCTCCTCTCATCCGCTCCTCCGCTCCTCCGCTCCGGGCCCTAGTACTCCTGAACTGCTAGACATAAGCGAATCAGTCTCCAGGCCCTGGTACTCCCTTTCCGCGGGACTTAGGCGAATATTCGGCCGGGCAACCGCTCACATCCGTTCCTCCGCTCATCCGCTCCTCTGCTCCTCCACTCCTCCGCTCAGGGCCCTGGTACTCCTGAACTGCTTGCCATAAGCGAATCAGTCTCCAGGCCCTGGTACTCCCAATCCGCGGGACTTCGGCGAATATTCGGCCGGGCTTCCGCTCACCTCCGCTCCTGCGCTCCTCCGCTCCTCCGCTCCTCCGCTCCTCCGCTCCGGCCCTGGTACTCCTGAACTGCTGGACATCATTAAATCACGCTTCTGGCCCTGGTACTCCCTTTCCGCGGGACTCAGGCGAATTGTCGGCCGGATTCAGCTCTCCTCCGGTCCTCCGCTCGTCCGCTCCTCCGCTCCTCCGCTCCTCCGTTCCGGCCCTGATACTCCTGAACTGCTGGACATAAGCGAATCAGGCTCCAGGTCCTGGTACTCCCTCTCCGCGGGACTTAGGCGAATTGTCGGCCGGGCTTCCGCTCTCCTCCGCTTCTCCTCTCATCCGCTCCTCCGCTCCTCCGCCCTGGGCCCTGGTATTCCTGAACTGCTAGACATAAGTGAATCAGGCTCCAGGCCTTGGTACTCCCTCTCCGCGGGACTTAGGCGAATATTCGGCCGGGCTTCCGCTCACCTTCGCTCCTCCGCTCATCCGCTCCTCCGCTCCTCCGCTCCTCCGCTCTGGGCCCTGGTACTCCTGAACTGCTTGCCATAAGCGAATCAGGCTCCAGGCCCTGGTACTCCCAATCCGCGGGACTCAGGCGAAATGTGGGCCGGGTTTCAGCTCTCCTCCGCTCCTCCGCTCCTCCACTCATCCGCCCCTCCGCTCCTCCGCTCCTCCGCTCCGGGCCCTGGTACTCCGGAACCGCAGGACATAAGCGATTCAGGCTCCAGGGCCTGGTAATCCCCTTCCGCGGGACTCAGGCGAATTGTCGGCTGGGCTTCCGCTCTCTTCCGCTCCTCCGCTCCTCCGCTCCTCTGCTCCTCCGCTCCTCCGCTCCTCCGCTCCTCCGGTCTTCCGCACCGGGCCCTGGAACTCCCGATCTGCGGGACTTCGGTGAATTCCAGGCCAGTCTTCTGCTCTCCTCCCCTCCTCCTTTTTTTCCCTCCCCCGCTTTGGACCCTGGAACTCCCGAACCGGGCCGGGCTTCTGCCCTCCGCCTCTCCTCTGCTCATCCGCTCCAGGCCCTGGAACTCCCTGTCATCCAGTCATTCGCATGTGTGTGCCCGGAGGTCCGGGAGCTCCACTCAAACGTCCGGGGGATAAGGG
Organism: Fistularia commersonii; assembly: GCF_037954325.1. Classification (NCBI taxonomy): domain Eukaryota; kingdom Metazoa; phylum Chordata; class Actinopteri; order Syngnathiformes; family Fistulariidae; genus Fistularia; species Fistularia commersonii. Next base: position 27,514 of record NW_028234029.1, read on the forward strand.
TAAGGGGTCCTGCTCCCCCCCCCCCCCCTCGCCGCCTCTGAGAAGAGAAACATCTCCTCCTCTCCTCCGCTCCTCCGCTCCTCCGCTCCTCCGCTTCTCCGCTCCTCCGCTCCTCCGCTGCGGAACCAGGTACTACCGATACGCCAGACTCAGGTGAATTGCGGACAGGGCTTTTCCTGTCCGCCGCTCCTCCGCTTTGGGCCCTGGAACTCCCGAACCGCTGGACATAAGAGAATCACGGTCCGGGCTTCTGCCCTCCTCCGCTCCTCACCTCATCCGCTAAAGGCCCTGGTACTCCCAGTCCGCGGGAACCCCCCCCCACCCACCAAAACAAACTCTCACACACACATAAACACACGCACACACACACACACACACACACACAGACACACACACACACACACACACACACACCCACCCACACACACCCACCCACACACACACACACACACACACACACACACACACACACACACCTGAACTCATCATAGCTGTGCTAATAGCATTGGCCGAAACGTATCCACAACAAAACAAACATTAGCTCATCCACTCATTCACATATGTGTGTGCCCAGAGGTACGGGAGCTCCAGTCATGAGTCCGGGTGATCTATGTCCGGAGAAGGCTCACATTGGCCGGTCTAAGGGGTCCTGCTGCCCCCAAGCTTCCCCGCCTTTGAGAAGAGAAACATAACTCCGCTCCTCCGCTCCTCCGCTTCTCAACTCCTCTGCTCCTCCGCTATGGGCCCTGGTACTCCCGATCCTCTGAACTCAGGCGAATAGCGTGACGTGCTTCTGCTCTCCTATAAGCCCCTACACACTTCTAACACGGCTGTTATCACCCTGTTACTGCATTACAATGACATCCATTTGCTTTTGATCTCAGTGTCTGCCACTGTACGGAAAAAGCGGGGGGGACGGGGGGGCGGGTGACGGGAGACATAAGGGCATTCGTTCTGTATGTAATCAGAAGTTAATAGTGTTAACGGTTTGCGAGAATTTTTAATGCTAGACAAAAACAGAAAATTAAAAGGAAATAATTAAATAAATAGATAGAAAAATAAAATTAAAAACTAAAAAAGAAAATTGTAAGGGGAATATAACATGTAATTAAGTTGGCCGTTCACAAGGAATCTCAGACATCAAACTGTTTTTAATTGAACATTAATAGTACACACAAATATACAAATGTACAAATAAACATAGCAAGGTAGAACTGAATGTCAATGAAACAACCAGGGATGAGGAAGCAACGGACAGAAGGACATTTGTTCTGTATGGAATCAGAAGTTAATAGTGTTAACGGTTTGTGAGAAATTTACAGTGCTAGACAAAAAAAGAAATTAAAAGGAAATAATTAAATCAATAGATAGACAAATAAAAAATTAAAACGAAAAAACAATTGCAAGGGGAATATAACATGTAATCAAGTTGTTTTTTTTTTTCCAAAAAAAAGGAATCTCAGACATGGGTAACTGTATATTTTTTAGTTTTTGGATTTTTCCATAAGTTTTAAGGATTTTTTTTTATAATTCAAAATCGTTTATGAAGAAATTAAAATTTGGGGAGCATTTTTGCATTCTGTTTTTGTGAATGAAGAATTCGGCCAGGCCTAAAAGAACATTGACACAGAGTTCATCTGTTATGTTGCTTAAAAGTAAACCAAATGTGATATCATCTTTTGAGAGGGAAACTGGTGACGATGGAATGAGAATGAGAAAATATATATGGTCAGTGGTTTCAATGTTGTCTTCACAAAATGTACAAATATTATCTTCAAAAGTAAAGCGTACCCTCAATAATTCCTGAGATGGGTAGATGTCATTCATAATTTAGAAGTGGGTCTCTTTTTGCCTTGGGGGGTATGGGTAGAGTCAGATACATAGTTCGCAGCGTGGCAATCGATTCCTTATCAAATTTATTTCAAATATTATTTTTGTTTTGACGTCCAGGGAATAAGTTTCCTGTGAAACATGTCCTAATAAAGGAGTTGCTGCACTTTCTGTCCAGAATTGAGATTCCCTGGAGTGATAGTCGGGGTAACTGTAGTTGTACGGTTTGGTGCGTCATTATATTTTTGGTCAGGAATACAAATTGTCGAGGCAGTGCGTTTCATAACTTTATCAACTCTAATATGGGAGGCTTAAATCTGTGTGTAGTACAGAACTGTTCATAGTCTAGAGGACTGCCATTGTCATCCATCAAGTCAATTATTGACCATATACCTTTCTCAAAGCATTCCTTGTAAAACAGAGGTTTGTTGCCACGCAGTACATATCTATTGTTCCAAATTATTGTACTGTGTGTTGAGAAATTGTGTACATATATCATTTTCCAGTATAATAGTATTTGTTTATGGAACTCTGAAAATTGGACAGGAATCTTGTTGATATCCAAGTCAGAGATAAGTAGAAGACTTAGGCTGCCGACTATGTTGAATAAGTAGTTTGGAGTACAATACCAGAAAGAATGATGATGTTTGATCCAGGATTTCAACCAGTTCACCTTCAATGTCCCATTCAGGCAGTCCAACTCTATCACTTTCAGCCCTCCGTCACTTGTTTCTTTCCCCATATGTGATTTTTTTTAGATGGTGTGGTCTGTTCCTCCAGATAAAGTTGAAATTTATTTGGTTAATAGATTTTATGAGTTGATTTGGAGCAGCATTGGAATACACTGGGTATATACATCTGGATAAATATTCCATTTTAGTCAAATATATCCGGCCTAATATTGATAAATCTCTTTGGAGCCATATATTCAATTTAGCTTTACTTTGATTCAGTTTAGATTCAATGTTCCTGGACTGATTTAACTTTTGGTCCTTAGATAGGAAAATGCTCAAGTATTTTATTTCTGATTTGATAGGAACATTGCTGATTTCCTTTAGTGGTGAGTCATGCAGCTCAAGAAGTTTGCATTTCTTTAAGTTTAATGACAATCCTGAAGCCTTGGAGAATGTTTTAATTTTTTCAACGCTTATTGGGACTTGATGTTCATTTTTCAAAACTAAGGTTGTGTCATCTGCCAGCAGGCTAATAACAATTTCTGTCCCCGACATTATTTCTGTCCCACACATACACACACACACACACACACACACACACACACACACACACACACACACACACACACACACACACACACTCACACACACTTTAATTCCACTCTTTTATATACGCATGTCTGGAGTTCCGGGAGCTCGTTCTCAACGTTCTGGGAATAATCATAGCTGTGCTGATAGCATTAGCCGAAACGCCCCCCCCCCCCCATACCACCACCACCACCACCACCCCACACACACATTAGCTCCTCCATTCATTCACATGTACACGCCGGCTGCTCCGGGGGCTCCACGCCGACGTTTCGGTGATCGATGTCGGCAGAAGGTGCACCATTGCCGGTCTGCGGTGTCCTGTAGACCCCCCCCCCTCCATACACACATGCAATACGCCTTGAAACGCATCGCTCGCACCGACGCGGGGAATCCTTTTCCCTACTTCCACAACAACGGCGAGAATCGCGTTGCGTCGGCCGCCGTGAGGAAGGGGGGGGGGGCATTAAGGGGGGGGAGAGAGAGACATGGAGATTTTCTCAGCCTCTCATTCTTTTTTTTTTTTTAATTGAACATAAATAGTACACACAAATATACAAATGTACAAATAAACATGGCAAGGTAGAACTGAATGTCAATGAAACAACCAGGCATGAGGAAGCAAAGGACATAAGGACATTCGTTCTGTATGTAATCAGAAGTTAATAGTGTTAACGGTTTGTGAGAAATTTACAATGCTAGACAAAAAAAGAAATTAAAATGAAATAATTAAATCAATAGATAGACTAATAAAAAATTAAAACGAAAAAAAGATTGCAAGGGGAGTACAACATGTTATTAAGTTGGCGACTCACAAGGAATCTCAGATATCAAACTGTATATTTTTTGTTGTTTATATATAAACATATACAAAACAAACATATATTGTTTGTTGTTGTTTATTTTTGGGATATATTGAGGAATATTTGTTGGAAAGGAGTCACAATCGCTTTTTGACAATGTCGAAGTGTATAGGTGTTGATAGAATTTAAAGATTTCTGTGGAAATTATAGCCTCATCTGTAATTTCCTTGTTGTTAAGACGGGCTTCCGCTTTGCTCCGCTCCTCCGCTCCTCCGCTCCTCCGCTCCTCCGCTGCGGAACCAGGTACTACCGATCCGCCGGACTCAGGTGAATTGCGGACAGGGCTTTTGCTGTCCTCCGCTTCTCCGCTTTTGGCCCTGGAACTCCCGAACCGCTGGACATAAGTGAATCACGGTCTGGGCTTCTGCCCTCCTCCGCTCCTCACCTCATCCGCTCCAGGCCCTGGTACTCCCTGTCCGCGGGAACCCCCCCCACCAAAACAAACTCTCACACACACATAAACACACGCACACACACACACACACACACACACAAACACACACACAAACACACACACACACACACACACCTGAACTCATCATAGCTGTGCTAATAGCATTGGCCAAAACGTATCCACAACAAAACAAACATTAGCTCATCCACTCATTCACATTTGTGTGTGCCTAGAGGTACGGGAGCTCCAGTCATACGTCCGGGTGATCTATGTCCGGAGAAGGCTCACATTGGCCGGTCTAAGGGGTTCTTCTGCCCCCAAGCTTCCCCGCCTCTGAGAGGAGAAAAATTACCTCCGCTCCTCCGCTTTTCAGCTCCACCGCTCCTCCTCTATGGGCCCTGGTACTCCCCCCCCCCCACCTAAACAAACTCTCACACATACACACACAAACACACTCACACACACACAAAAACACACAAACACACACACACACACACACACACACACACACATACACACACACCTTAACTCATCATAGCTGTGCTAATAGCATTAGCCGAAACGCATCCACAACCAAACAAACATTAGCTCATCCACTCATTCACATGTGTGTGCCCAATGGTCCGAGAGCTCCAATCATACGTCCGGGGGATCTTTGTCCGGAGTATGCTCACATTAGCCAGTCTAAGGGGTTCTTCTGCCCCCAAACTTCCCCGCCTCTGAGAGGAGAAACATTACCTCCGCTCCTCCGCTTCTCAGCTCCATCGCTCCTCCGCTTTGGGCCCTGGAATTCCCGAACCGCTGGACATAAGCGAATCACGGGCCGGGCTTCTGCCCTCCTCCGCTCCTCAGCTTATCGTTCGAGGCCCCGGTACTCCCTGTCCGCAACCCCCCCCCACCTAAACAAATTCACACTCACACACACGCACACACACACACACACACACACACACACAAACACACCTTAACTCATCATAGCTGTGCTAATAGCATTAGCCGAAACGCATCCACAACCAAACTGTTGCGTTTAAGTTCGCAGCTTCTTCGTTTTCCATGTTTCGGAAGGAATTCACAAGTTTGCCTTGTTTGAATCGTCTTTTATTTTCTTCTTCACAGCTCCGGGAATCAACATCGGTTAGCCATGGGACATGTACAGTACAGAGTGAGGGAAAAATTCCCGCCAGCACCGCTATACCAAAAAAAAAACACTGACGTAGAAGTTAACGTCAAGTTAGCTGAACAGTCGCGAAAAACTAAAACAAGTCCCAAACCTTGTCATAAAGTGCCATGCATTTCCTGAGAGTAGATACAAATACAACATATGTATACTAGAATGTAAACTCAAATAAAACTAATGAGATCACCTATCTCAACACCCCCTCTTGATCTCAACATCCAAAAAAAAACTTTGGACATTTTAATTTCCAAAGAACCACTTTTTGAATTTTTCTATTTTTACCTTTGTCATGAGTTTTGTCGAGATGTCTGCCAACATGTCCTCTGATGGACAATAGATAAGATTTATTTAACCCTCACTGAGTGCTTCACGAATGAAATGATATTTTACATCAATGTGTTTTGACCTTTGTCTGTTTACAGGATTCTTACTCAGTGCGATGGCCCCCTGATTGTCTCCGTAGATTGTTGTGCAACTGTACATTTTGTTGTCCATACCGTTTAACAGTTGAGACAGGTACATGTTTTCTTGTGCGGTGGTGGCTAGGCCGATGTATTCAGCCTCACATGTTGACAGGGCCACTGTGGGCTGTTTCCTTGACTTCCATGCAATGGCTGGGCCTTGTTTTGTTAAACTGAAACAGTAGCCTGTAGTGCTACGTCTGTCTTCTACAGATGATGCCCAGTCTGAATCACTGTAAGCTATCAGGTTCAAATCCTCCTTATTTTTCTTGAAACTTAGTTCATAATCAGCTGTCTCCTTCAAATACCTCAGGACATGTTTTGCGGCTACTAAGTTTTCTACTTTTGGCATTGCCAGATTCTGTGATAGTTTGCTCACTATCCAGCTGATATCAGGTCTGGTGCAAGTCATGGCATAAATAAGACTGCCTACAATCTCACGATATTCTTTGGGGTCGACAGGTTCACTTTGCTCATTTTCATCAGCTACAGGGATGCCCTCTAATTTTTGCTCACTTGGAGTAGATCTTGCTTTACATTCTGACATTCCAAATCTCTCTAGCATTTTTAGGATGTACTTTGTCTGGTTCATTTTGATTTCATCCCCCTTTTGTTCAAATTGTATGCCAAAAAAAATATGATAGTTTCCCCAGGTCTTTCATGTTGAACTTGAATTTCATGTTCTGTTTAAATGTGCTGAGTGCATCATTGCTGCTTGCTGCAATAATTAAATCTTCTTCTTCTTCTTTCGGCTTTTCCCATCAGGGGTCGCCACAGCGAGTCAACCTTCTCCATCTAACCCTATTCTCTGTATCTTCCTCTCTCACACCAGCTACCTTCATATCCTCTCTCACTACGTCCATAAATCTTCTCTTTGGTCTTCCTCGAGACCTATTGCCTGGCAGCTCCATTTCCAGCATCCGTCTACCAATATATTCACTATCTCTTCTCTGTACATGACCGAACCATCTCAGTCTGGCTTCTCTGACCTTCTCTCCAAAACATCAAACATGTGCCGTCCCTCTGATAGACTCATTCCTGATCCTATCCATCCTGGTCACTCCCAAAGAGAACCTCAACATCTTCATCTCTGCAACCTCTAGTTCTGTCTGCTGTCTTTTGGTCATTGGAACACTTTCTAGTCCATACATCATCGCTGGTTTCATCACTGTCTTGTACACCTTTCCTTTTATTCTGGCCGATAGTCTTCTATCACATAGTACCCCTGACACTTTTCTCCAGCCATTCCAACCTGCTTGGACCCATCTCTTCCCCTCTTTTACGCACTCTCCGTTGCTCTGGACTGTTGACCCTAAGTACCTGAAATCCTCCAGCTTCTTGATCTCCACTCCCTGTAGCCTCACCGCTCCACCCGAGTATCTCTCGTTCACACACATATATTCTGTCTTGCTGCGACTAACTTTCATTCCTCTCCTTTCCAGAGCATACCTCCACCTCTCTAGATTTTCCTCTACCTGTTGTCTGCTCTCACTACAGATCACAATGTCATCCGCAAACATCATGGTCCATGGGGATTCCTGTCTAACCTCATCTGTCAGCCTACCCATCACCATTGCGAACAAGAAGGGGCTCAGAGCTGATCCCTGATGGAGTCCCACCTCCACCTTGAACTTCTCCTGCACCAGTCTAACATACTTCTCTGCCACTCCAGACTTCCTCATACAATACCAGAGCTCCTCTCTTGGCACCCTGTCATATGCTTTTTCTAGGTCGACGAAAACGCAATGCAGCTCCCTCTGGCCTTCTCTGTACTTTTCTATTAGCATTCTCAACGCAAATACTGCATCTGTAGTACTCTTCCTAGGCATGAAGCCATACTGCTGTTCACAAATGCTGACTTCTGCTCTCAGTCTAGTTTTCACTACTCTTTCCCATAACTTCATTGTATGGCTCATCAACTTTATCCCTCTGTAGTTGCCACAATTCTGCACATCCCCTTTATTCTTAAAAATAGGCACCATCACACTTTGTCTCCATTCTTCAGGCATCTTCTCACTCTCTAAGATCCTGTTGAATAATCTAGTCAGAAAATCTACCGCTGCCTCTCCTAGACACTTCCACACCTCCACAGGTATATCATCAGGACCAACTGCTTTTCCACTCTTCATCCTCTTCAACGCCTTCCTCACTTCACTTTTACTCATTTTTGCTACTTTGTGGTCTACAATAATCACCTCTTCTACCCTTGCCTCTCTTTCATTTTCCACATTCATCAGCTCTTCAAAGTACTCTTTCCATCTTCCTGTCACTCTTCTAGCATCTGTCAATACATTTCCCTCTCTGTCCTTTATCACCCGGACCTGCTGTACATCCTTTCCATCTTTATCTCTCTGTTTCGCCAACTTGTATAGATCATTTTCAGCCTCCTTACTATCCAACCGAGCATACAAGTCATCATAAGCCCTTTGTTTTGCCTTTGCTACCTCTATCTTTACCTTTCGCCGCAGCTCCCTGAACTCCTGTCTGTTCTCTTCAGTCCTCTCAGTATCCCACTTCTTCTTCGCTAACCATTTTCTCTGTATACACTCCTGCACTTCCTCATTCCACCACCAAGTCTCCTTATCTACTTTCCTTCCAGATGACACACCAAGTACTCTTCTACCTGTCTCCCTGATCACACTAGCTGTTGTTGTCCAATCATCTGGAAGCTCTCCCTGACCACCCAGACCCTTTCTCAACTCCTCCCTGAAAACCATGCAACACTCTGCTGCAATAATTAAATCATCTACCCAAAGCAAATCTTCTCCACGGCTCTAAACTCGTTCGTCGCCGCTACTTGGGGATCACCGGATGGCTTTCTCCCTCCGCTTCCTTACATTTTATGTCCGCTAGATGGCGGCATCCGACTGTGCACAGCGCTTGGAGCTCCAGCAGGTGATCTGGCCGCTGTGTATGAGAGGAATAAACGAGTGGGGCCGTGAGTGCAATAAATCCCCCTCCACTTCTTACATGGATGTTATCACCCTGTTACTGTATTTTAACAATACCGCTGTGTTTTCCACCTCAATGTTAAGCCGATTTTTAAACATTAAAAACCAAATTGCTCGATTCAGTGACACCGAGGCCCTGAGTGGAGGACTTATGGAGTTGACTCCTCCGCTTATTCATAAGTGCATGTCTGGTGCTCCCGGAGCTTCACGCCGACGTCACGGGGATCCGTGTCCGAAGAAGGTGCACCTTGGCCGGTCTGCGGGGTCCTGTTGACTGGGAAGTTGAGACTGGCCCTTGGAAATAAAACGGAAAATAATTGAGAGCATATTTCTCAGTTAACAACGCCCCCACTTGCTCTCATATTATTGGTATCGTTGCCCATTTACATCAAAATAAAATACTCATGACCCAAACGACAAACAAAAATTTGAAAAATTCAACAACTTAAACTGTGATGCAGGCTTTGTCATAACATCTGCCGGCATCTCTTCTGTTGGACAATACTGTAGGGCTACCTTTCCACATATTTTCTTTGTGACATCTTAACACACTCTTCTGACTGACATATTTTCTGGGTGTTGATTTTGATCAGTTTGCCCATGTCCTTCATTTTAAATCTAGCTGTAAGCATGATTTTCACCTCTTTCATTACTTCCTCATTACTTGCAGCTATGATTAAATCATCTACCCATATTATGATGATGACTTTGTCATTTTGGTTTTCTTTGACAAAGACACAATGATCTGCTTCATTCTGAATAAAGTCATTGTCAATCAAGTAAGAATGGAGCGTCAGATTCCAATTACGAACTGCCTGTTTAAGGCCGTATAGTGACTTTTCAAGTTTACGCACCAGCTTCTGTTTTGTATTTGTTACTTCATACCCTTCTGGTTGTTCTACACAGAGCTCACAATCTATGGGTGCATGAAGATAGGCTGTCTTTACATCCATTTGGTGTAGTAACAAATATTCCTGAACTGATTTCTGCATTAACACCCTCACACTTGTCATATTTGCTGTTGGAGAAAATGTTTCCTCAAAATCCGTGCCATACTTTTGACTGTAGCCCTTAGCAACATAACAAGCTTTTTATTTGTTTGTGCCATCTTCATTTCTTTTTAGCGCATACGCCCCCCCCCCCGCCACTGCACACTTGCCTTGGGGTAGCTGTGTTAGGGTAAAAGTGTTGTTCTCTCTCAATGACTCCATCTCTTCGTCCATAGATTTCATCCACTTGTCAGCATTAAGTGAACTCCTTGCCTCTTTAAATGTCTGTGGGACACCACACGCCAGTCTATAACAGTAGTCAATGTTAGTGAACACTTGGTCATCGTCAATAGCACTAGTCACATAACCATTAAAGTAACTGGGCTTCTTTTTGGTTCTAGTTGATCATCTCACATTGTCTGCACTGCTTGGCTGTGTCACACGGTCAGATACGGGGTTGCCCATTACCAAGGTGTACAAAGGTGTACAAGACAGTGGTGAGCCCAGCGATGATATATGCACTAGAAACTGTTACAATGACCGAAAGACAGCAGGCAGAACTAGAGGTTGCAGATATGAGGATGTTGAGGTTCTCTTTGGGAGTGACCAGGATGGATAGGATCAGGAATGAGTCTATCAGACGAACAGCACATGCTCGATGTTTTGGAGAGAAGGTCAGAGAAGCCAGACTGAGATGGTTCGGTCATGTACAGAGGAGGGATAGAGATGAATTGGTAGACGGATGCTGGAATTGGAGCTGCAAGGCAAGAGGTCTCGAGGAAGACCAAAGAGAGGATTTATGGACGTGGTGAGAGAGGATATGAAGGTAGTTGGTGTGAGAGAGGAGGATACGGAGAATAGGGTTAGATGGAGAAAGTTGACTCGCTGTGGCCACACCTGACGGGAAAAGACAAAAGAAGAAGATGAAGAAGAAGAAGAAGAAGAAGAAGAAGAAGAAGAAGAAGAAGAAGAAGAAGAAGAAGAAGAAGAAGAAGAAGAAGGGGAAGAAGAAGAAGAAGAAGAAGAAGAAGAAGAAGAAGAAGAAGAAGAAGTAAGAAAGAGAGGTTGGGGGGGAAGCAAATCTTCTCCACGGCTCTAAACTCGTTCGTCGCCGCTACTCGGGGAACACCGGATGGCTTTCTCCCTCCGCTTCCTTACATTTTATGTCCGCTAGATGGCGGCATCCGACTGTGCACAGCGCTTGGAGCTCCAGCAGGTGATCTGGCCGCTGTGTATGAGAGGAATAAACGAGTGGGGCCGTGAGTGCAATAAATCCCCCTCCACTTCTTACATGGATGTTATCACCCTGTTACTGTATTTTAACGATACCGCTGTGTTTTCCACCTCAATGTTAAGCCGATTTTTAAACATTAAAAACCAAATTGCTCGATTCAGTGACACCGAGGCCGTGAGTGGAGGACTTATGGAGTTGACTCCTCCGCTTATTCATATGTGCATGTCTGGTGCTCCCGGAGCTTCACGCCGACGACACGGGGATCCGTGTCCGAAGAAGGTGCACCTTGGCCGGTCTGCGGGGTCCTGTTGACCGGAAGCTGAGACTGGCCCTTGGAAATAAAACGGAAAATAATTGAGAGCATATTTCTCAGTTAACAATGCCCCCACTTGCTCTCATATTATTGGTATCTTTGCCCATTTACATCAAAATAAAATACTCATGACCCAAACAACAAACAACAACTTTGAAAAATTCAACAACTTAAACTGTGATGCAGGCTTTGTCATAACATCTGCCGGCATCTCTTGTGTTGGACAATACTGTAGGGCTACCTTTCCACATATTTTCTTTGTGACATCTTAACACACTCTTCTGACTGACATATTTTCTGGGTATTGATTTTGATCAGTTTGCCCATGTCCTTCATTTTAAATCTAGCTGTAAGCATGATTTTCACCTCTTTCATTACTTCCTCATCACTCGCAGCTATGATTAAATCATCTACCCATATTATGATGATGACCTTGTCATTTTGGTTTTCTTTGACATAAACACAATGATCTGCTTCATTCTGAATAAAGTCATTGTCAATCAAGTAAGAATGGAGCATCAGATCCCAATGACGACCGGCTTGTTCAGGGACGTATAGTGACTTTTTAAGTTTACACACCAGCTTCTGTTTTTTATTTGTCACTTCATACCCTTCTGGTTGTTCTACACAGAGCTCACAATCTATGGGTGCATGAAGATAGGCTGTCTTTACATCCATTTGGTGTAAGAACAAATTTTCCGGAACTGATTTCTGCATAAACACCCTCACACTTGTCATATTTGCTGTTGGAGAAAATGTTTCCTCGAAATCCGTGCCATACTTTTGACTGTAGCCCTTAGCAACATAACGAGCTTCATATTTGTTTGTGCCATCTTCATTTCTTTTAAGCGCATACGCCCCCCACCCCCCACCCCCACCCCCACTGCACACTTGCCTTGGGGTAGCTGTGTTAGGGTAAAAGTGTTCTTCTCTCTCAATGACTCCATCTCTTCGTCCATAGATTTCATCCACTTGTCAGCATTGAGGGAACTCCTTGCCTCTTTAAATGTCTAACTGATCATCATCATCATCATCATCATCATCATCATTATCATCATCATCCTGGTCTGAGCTCATCTCTGTCTGGGTTTGTTGCTCTGGAGATGGGTTCGACACAAATTTTAGCATTCTGTTTTAGTACTCTTTCACTATTTGGATAATATACAAAATAAGCTGGACCATTTTTGTCATATCCAATGAAAACTCCCTTCTCACCTCTTGAGTCAAGTTTCTTTTTGTTGTGCTTGTATGCATAGCACACAGCACCAAACTTTTGCATTTGTGACACATTTGGTTTCTTTCCCGTCAAGCCGAAACGCCCCCCCCCCACCACCACCACCACCACAGACACATTAGCTCCTCCATTCATTCACATGTACACGCCGGCTGCTCCGGGGGCTCCACGCCGACGTTTCGGTGATCGATGTCCGCAGAAGGTGCACCATTGCCGGCCTGCGGTATCCTGTAGACCCCCCCCCCTCCATACACACATGCAATACGCCTTGAAACGCATCGCTCGCACCGACGCGGGGAATCCTTTACCCTACTTCCACAACAACGGCGAGAATCACATTGCGTCGGCCGCCGTGAGGAAGAGGGGGGGGGCATTAAGGGGGGGAGAGAGAGAGACATGGAGATTTTCTCAGCCTCTCATTCTTTTTTTTTTTTTTTTTTAATTGAACATAAATAGTACACACACATATACAAATGTACAAATAAACATGGCAAGGTAGAACTGAATGTCAATGAAACAACCAGGCATGAGGAAGCAAAGGACATAAGGACATTCGTTCTGTATGTAATCAGAAGTTAATAGTGTTAACGGTTTGTGAGAAATTTACAATGCTAGACAAAAAAAGAAATTAAAAGGAAATAATTAAATCAATAGATAGACAAATAAAAAATTAAAACGAAAAAAGATTGCAAGGGGAATACAACATATAATTAAGTTGGCGATTCACAAGGAATCTCAGACATCAGACTGTATATTTTTTGTTGTTTATATATAAACATATACAAAACAAACATATGTTGTTTGTTGTTGTTTATTTTTGGGATATATTGAGGAATATTTGTTGGAAAGGAGTCACAATCGCTTTTTGATAATGTCGAAGTGTATAGGTGTTGATAGAATTTAAAGATTTCTGTAGAAATTATAGCTTCATCTGTAATTTCCTTGTTGTTAAGACGGGCTTCCGCTTTGCTCCGCTCCTCCGCTCCTCCGCTCTTCCGCTCGGGCCCTGGAACTCCCGATCTGGGCCGGGCTTCTGCCCTCCGCCTCTCCTCTGCTCATCCGCTCCAGGCCCTGGCACTCCCTGTCATCCAGTCATTCGCATGTGCGTGCCCGGAGGTCCGGGAGCTCCACTCAAACGTCCGGGGGATAAGGGTAAGGGGTCCTGCTCCCCCCCCCCCCCCTCGCCGCCTCTGAGAAGAGAAACATCTCCTCCGCTCCTCCGCTTCTCAGCTCCTCCGCTCCTCCGCTGCGGAACCAGGTACTACCGATCCGCCAGACTCAGGTGAATTGCGGACAGGGCTTTTGCTGTCCTCCGCTCCTCCGCTTTGGGCCCTGGAACTCCCGAACCGCTGGACATAAGCGAATCAAGGCCGGGCATCTGCCCTCCTCCGCTCCTCAGCTCATCCGCTCGAGGCCCTGGTACTCCCAGTCCGCGGGAACCCCCCCATCCCCACCCACCCACCAAAACAAACTCTCACACACACATAAACACACGCGCACACACACACACACACACACACACACACACACACACACACAGACACACACACACACACACAGACACACACCCATACACACACACACACACACACACACACACACACACACACACACCTGAACTCATCATAGCTGTGCTAATAGCATTGGCCGAAACGTATCCACAACAAAACAAACATTAGCTCATCCACTCATTCACATATGTGTGTGCCCAGAGGTACGGGAGCTCCAGTCATACGCCCGGGTGATCTATGTCCGGAGAAGGCTCACATTGGCCGGTCTAAGGGGTCCTGCTGCCCCCAAGCTTCCCCGCCTTTGAGAAGAGAAACATAACTCCGCTCCTCCGCTTCTCAACTCCTCTGCTCCTCCGCTATGGGCCCTGGTACTCCCGATCCTCTGAACTCAGGCGAATAGCGTGACGTGCTTCTGCTCTCCTATAAGCCCCTACACACTTCAAACACGGCTGTTATCACCCTGTTACTGCATTACAATGACACCCATTTGCTTTTGATCTCAGTGTCTGCCACCGTAAGGAAAAAGCGGGGGGACGGGGGGGGGGGGCATAAGGGCATTCGTTCTGTATGTAATCAGAAGTTAATAGTGTTAACGGTTTGCGAGAAATTTTTAATGCTAGACAAAAACAGAAAATTAAAAGGAAATAATTAAATAAATAGATAGAAAAATAAAATTAAAAACTAAAAAAAAAAATTGTAAGGGGAATATAACATGTAATTAAGTTGGCCGTTCACAAGGAATCTCAGACATCAAACTGTTTTTAATTGAACATAAATAGGACACACAAATATACAAATGTACAAATAAACATGGCAAGGTAGAACTGAATGTCAATGAAACAACCAGGGATGAGGAAGCAACGGACATAAGGACATTTGTTCTGTATGGAATCAGAAGTTAATAGTGTTAACGGTTTGTGAGAAATTTACAGTGCTAGACAAAAAAAGAAATTAAAAGGAAATAATTAAATCAATAGATAGACAAATAAAAAATTAAAACGAAAAAAAAATTGCAAGGGGAATATAACATGTAATTAAGTTGTTTTTCTTTTTTTCCAAAAAAAGGAATCTCAGACATGGGTAACTGTATATTTTTTAGTTTTTGGATTTTTCCATAAGTTTTAAGGATTTTTTTTTATAATTCAAAATCGTTTATGAAGAAATTAAAATTTGGGGAGCATTTTTGCATTCTATTTTTGTGAATGAAGAACTTGGCCAGGCCTAAAAGAACATTGACACAGAGTTCATCTGTTATGTTGCTTATAAGTAAACCAAATGTGATATCATCTTTTGAGAGGGAAACTGGTGACGATGGAATGAGAATGAGAAAAAATATATGGTCAGTGGTTTCAATGTTGTCTTCACAAAATGTACAAATATTATCTTCAAAAGTAAAGCGTACCCGCAATAATTCCTTAGATGGGTAGATGTCATTCATAATTTAGAAGTGGGTCTCTTCTTGCCTTGGGGGGTATGGGTAGAGTCAGACACATAGTTCGCAGCGTGGCAGTCGATTCCTTATCAAATTTATTTCAAATATTATTTTTGTTTTGACGTCCAGGGAACAAGTTTCCTGTGAAACATGTCCTTATAAAGGAGTTGCTGCACTTTCTGTCCAGAATTGAGATTCCCTGGAGTGATAGTCGGGGTAACTGTGGTTGTACGGTTTGGTGCGTCATTATATTTTTGGTCAGGAATACAAATTGTCGAGGCAGTGCGTTTCGTAACTTTATCAACTCTAATATGGGAGGCTTAAATCTGTGTGTAGTACAGAACTGTTCATAGTCTAGAGGACTGCCATTGTCATCCATCAAGTCAATTATTGACCATATACCTTTCTCAAAGCATTCCTTGTAAAACAGAGGTTTGTTGCCACGCAGTACATATCTATTGTTCCAAATTATTGTACTGTGTGTTGAGAAATTGTGTACATATATCATTTTCCAGTATAATAGTATTTGTTTATGGAACTCTGAAAATTGGACAGGAATCTTGTTGATATCCAAGTCAGAGATAAGTAGAAGACTTAGGCTGCCGACTATGTTGAATAAGTAGTTTGGAGTACAATACCAGAAAGAATGATGATGTTTGATCCAGGATTTCAACCAGTTCACCTTCAATGTCCCATTCAGGCAGTCCAACTCTATCACTTTCAGCCCTCCGTCACTTGTTTCTTTCCCCATATGTGATTTTTTTTAGATGGTGTGGTCTGTTCCTCCAGATAAAGTTGAAATTTATTTGGTTAATAGATTTTATGAGTTGATTTGGAGCAGCATTGGAATACACTGGGTATACACATCTGGATAAACATTCCATTTTAGTCAAATATATCGGGCCTAATATTGATAAATCTCTGTGGAGCCATATATTCAGTTTTGCTTTACTTTGATTCAGTTTAGATTCAATGTTCCTGGATTGATTTAACTTTTGGTCCTTAGATAGGAAAATGCTCAAGTATTTTATTTCTGATTTGATAGGAACATTGCTGATTTCCTTTAGTGGTGAGTCATGCAGCGCAAGAAGTTTGCATTTCTTTAAGTTTAATGACAATCCTGAAGCCTTGGAGAATGTTTTAATTTTTTCAAAGCTTATTGGGACTTGATGTTCATTTTTCAAAACTAAGGGTGTGTCATCTGCCAGCACGCTAATAACAATTTCTGTCCCCGACATTATTTCTGTCCCACACATACACACACACACACACACACACACACATAGACACACACACACACACACACACACACACACACTCACACACACCTTAATTCCACTCTTTTGCATGTCTGGAGTTCCGGGAGCTCGTTCTCAACGTTCTGGGGATAATCATAGCTGTGCTGATAGCATTAGCCGAAACGCCCCCCCCCCAGACCACCACCACCCCACACACACACATTAGCTCCTCCATTCATTCACATGTACACGCCGGCTTCTCCGGGAGCTCTACGCCGAGGTTTCGGGGATCGATGTCCGGAGAAGGTGCACCATTGCCGGTCTGCGGTGTCCTGTAGACCCCCCCCCTCCATACACACATGCAATACGCCTTGAAACGCATCTCTCGCACCGGCGTCCTACTGCCCCCAAACTTCCCATCCTCTGCCTTTGAGAAGAGAAACATTACCTCCGCTCCTCCATTCCTCCGCTTCTCCGCTCCACCGCTCCTCCGCTCCTCCGCGATGGGCCCTGGTACCCCCCCCCCACCTAAACAAACTCTCACAGATACACACACGAACACACTCACACAGACACAAAAACAAACAAACACACACACACACACACACACACACACACACACACCTAAACTCATCTTAGCTGTGCTAATAGCATTAGCCGAAACGCATCCACAACCAAACAAACATTAGCTCATCCACTCATTCACATGTGTGTGCCCAATGGTCCGGCAGCTCCAATCATACGACCGGGGGATCTATGTCCGGAGAATGCTCACATTAGCCCGTCTAAGGGGTTCTTCTGCCCCCAAGCTTCCCCGCCTCTGAGAGAAGAAACATTACCTTCGCTCCTCTGCTCCTCCGCTTCTCAGCTCCACCGCTCCTCCGCGATGGGCCCTGGTACTCCCCCCCCCCCCCCCCCACCTAAACAAACTCTCACACAAAATCCCTCACACACACACAAAAACACACAAACACACACAAACACACATACACACACACCTTAACTCATAGTTGTGCTAATAGCATTAGCCGAAACGCATTCACAACCAAACAAACATTAGCTAAACCACTCATTCACATGTGTGTGCCCAATGGTACTCCCTGTCCACGACCCCCCCCCCACCAAAAGAGCTTCTCACACACACACACACACACAAAGACACTCACACACACACAGACACACACATAATCACATACACATACCTTAAGTCTTCATAGCTGTGCTAATAGCTTTAGCCGAAACGCATCCACAACCAAACAAACATTAGCTCATCCACTCATTCACATGTATGTGCCCTGGTACTCCGTGTCCGCGACCCCCCCCCCCCCCCCACCAAAACAAACTATCACACACATACACAAAGACACCCCACACACACACACACACTGACACACATACACACATTAAGTCATCATAGCTGTGCTAATAGCATTAGCCGAAACGCATCCACAACCAAAGAAACATTAGCTCATCCATTCATTCACATGTGTGTGCTCAATGGTCCGCTTCTCCGCTCCACCGCTCCTCCACTATGGGCCCTGGTACTCCCGATCCGCCGGACTCAGGAGAATTAAGAATAAGAATCAGAACAACTTTTATAATCCCGAAGGAAATTGCAGTGCCAGAGTTACAGAAAATATAACAGTAATAAATAATAAAAGAAAGGCAGAATTATAAATAAAAATAAACTATAAACTATAAAGTGTTTCAGTGAAACTATAAAGTGTCTTAGTAAGCAGTGATAAAACTATAAGTGTCTTAGTAACAAGTGAGGTAAGGAGTGCACAATAGTATGATAGAAGGGAACATTATAGTGTAGCTGTTATGAGATGAGATGAAATTTTGCACAATGTAGCTGTTATGAAATGAAATATTGCACAGTTTCTGAATATTGCACAGAAATGAGATATTGCACATTTTTGTTTGTTTTTAAGTTAAAGATAGGTTTTTATGGTTGCCGGCGGCTGAATGGGACGTGCTTCTGCCCTCCATCCGCTCCACAGCTCATAAGCTCCAGGCCCAGCTACCCCCTGTCCGCGCCCCCCCCCCACCTAAACAAACTGTCACACACATATACACAATCGCACACACAAACACACACACACACACACACACACACACACACACACAAGAACACACAAACACACAAACACACAAACACACAAACACACAAACACACAAACACACACACACACACACACACACCTTAAGTCATCATACCTGTGCTAATAGCTCCCAAGCTTCCCCGCCTCTGAGAAGAGAAACAATACCTCCGCTACTCCGCTCCTCCGCTTCTGTGCTCCACCGCTCCTCCGCTATGGGCCCTGGTACTCCCCCCCCCCCCCCCACCAAAACAAACTCTCACAAAAAATCACTCACACTCACACAAAAACACACAAACACACACACACACACATACACACACACCTTAACTCATCATAGCTGTGCTAATAGCTTTAGCCGAAACGCATCCACAACCAAACAAACATTAGCTCATCCACTCATTCACATGTGTGTGCCCTGGTACTCCGTGTCCGCGACCCCCCCCCCCACCAAAACAAACTATCACACACATACACAAAGACACTCACACACACACACACACTGACACACATACACACATTAAGTCATCATAGTTGTGCTAATAGCATTAGCCGAAATGCATCCACAACCAAACAAACATTAGCTCATCCACTCATTCACATGTGTGTGCCCAATGGTTCGCTTCTCCGCTCCACCGCTCCTCCGCTATGGGCCCTGGTACTCCCGATCCACCGGACTCAGGAGAATTATGGGACGTGCTTCTGCCCTCCATCCGCTCCACAGCTCATCCGCTCCAGGCCCAGCTACCCCCTGTCCGCGCCCCCCCCCCCCCCCCCACCTAAACAAACTGTCACACACATATACACAAACGCACACACAAAAACACACACACACACACACACAAGAACACACAAACACACAAACACACAAACACACACACACCTTAAGTCATCATAGCTGTGCTAATAGCTCCCAAGATTCCCCGCCTCTGAGAGGAGAAACAATACCTCCGCTACTCCGCTCCTCCGCTTCTCAGCTCCACCGCTCCTCGGCTATGGGCCCTGGTACCCCCCCCCACCTAAACACACTCACTCACACACAAAAACACACAAACATACACACGCACACACACACACACACACACATACACAAACACAACTTAACTCATCATAGCTGTGCTAATAGCATTAGCCGAAACGCATCCACTACCAAACAAACATTAGCTCATCCACTCATTCACATGTGTGTGCCCAATGGTCCGGGAGCTCCAATCATACGTCCGGGCGATCTATATCTGGAGAAGGCTCACAGTGGCTGGTCTAAGGCGTCCTACTGCCCCCAAACTTCCCATCCTCTGCCTTTGAGAAGAGAGAAATTACCTCCGCTCCTCCATTCCTCCGCTTCTCCGCTCCACAGCTCTTCCGCGATGGGTCTTGGTACCCCCCCCCCACCTAAACAAACTCTCACACACACACACACGAACACCCTCACACAGACACAAAAACAAACAAACAGACACACACACACACACACACACACACACATACACACACAAACACCTTAACTCATCATAGCTGTGCTAATAGCATTAGCCGAAATGCATCCACAACCAAACAAACATTAGCTCATCCACTCATTCACATGTGTGTGCCCAATGGTCCGGGAGGTCCAATCATACGTTCGGGGGATCTATATCCGGAGAATGCTCACATTAGCCCGTCCAAGGGGTTCTGATGCCCCCAAGCTTCCCCGCCTCTGAGAGGAGAAACTATGCCTCTGCTACTCCGCTCCTCCGCTCCTCCGCTTCTCAGCTCCACTGCTCCTCCGCTTTGGGCCCTGGAATTCCCGAACTGCTGGACATAAGCGAATCAAGGCCGGGTATCTGCCCTCCTCCGCTCTTCAGCTCATCCGCTCGAGGCCCTGGTACTCCCTGTCCGCGACCCCCCCCACCTCAACAAACTCACACACACACACACACACAAACACACACACAGACATACACACACACACACACACCTTAACTCATCTTAGCTGTGCTAATAGCATTAGCCGAAACGCATCCACAACCAAACAAACATTAGCTCATCCACTCATTCACATGTGTGTGCCAATTTGGTCGGGCAGCTCCAGTCATACGACCGGGGGATCTATGTCCGGAGAATGCTCACATTAGCCCGTCTAAGGGGTTCTTCTGCCCCCAAGCTTCCCCGCCTCTGAGAGAAGAAACATTACCTCCGCTCCTCCGCTCCTCCGCTTCTCAGCTCAACTGCTCCTCCGCTATGGGCCCTGGTACTCCCCCCCCCCCCACCTAAACAAACTCTCACACAAAATCACTCACACACACACAAAAACACACAAACACACACACACACACAGACATACAGACATACACACACACCTTAACTCATCATAGCTGTGCTAATAGCATTAGCCGAAACGCATCCACAACCAAACAAACATTAGCTCATCCACTCATTCACATGTGTGTGCCCTATGGTACTCCCTGTCCGCGACCCCCCCCCCCCCCCCCCACCAAAAGAGCCTCTCACACACACACACACAGACACATATATACACTCATACACACACCTTAAGTCTTCATAGCTGTGCTAATAGCTTTAGCCGAAACGCATCCACAACCAAACAAACATTAGCTCATCCACTCATTCACATGTGTGTGCCCTGGTACTCCTTGTCCGTGACCCCCCCCCCCACCAAAACAAACTATCACACACATACACAAAGACACTCACACACACACACACACTGACACATATACACACATTAAGTAATCATAGCTGTGTTAATAGCTTTAGCCGAAATGCATCCACAACCAAACAAACATTAGCTCATCCACTCATTCACATGTGTGTGCCCAATGGTCCGCTTCTCCGCTCCACCGCTCCTCCGCTATGGGCCCTGGTACTCCCGATCCGCCGAACCCAGGAGAATTACGGGACATGCTCCATCCGCTCCACATCTCCGCACCTGGCCCAGGTACTCCTGAATTGCTGAACATCATTAAATGACGCTTATGGCCCTGGTACTCCCTCTCCGCGGGACTCAGGCGAATTGTCGGCCGGGCTTCCGCTCTCCTCAGCTCATCCGCTCATTCGCTCCTTCGCTCCTCCGCTCCTCCGCTCCTCCGCTCCTCCGCTCCGGGCCCTGGTACTCCGGAACCGCAGGACTTAAGCGATTCAGGCTCCAGGCCCTCGTAATCCCCTTCCGCGGGACTCAGGCGAATTGTCGGCTGGGCTTCCGCTCTCTTCCGCTCCTCCGCTCCTCCGCTCCTCTGCTCATCCGCTCCTCCGCTCCTCCGCTCCTCCGCTCCTCCGCTCCTCCGCTCCTCCGCTCCTCCGCTCTTCCGCTCCGGGCCCTGGTACTCCTGAACTGCTGGACATCATTAAATCACGCTTCGGCCTTGGTACTCCCTTTGCGCGGGACTCAGGAGAATTGTCGGCAAGATTCCGCTCTCCTCCGCTCATCCGCTCCTCCGCTCCACCGCTTAAACGTTCTTCTGCTCATCCGCTCCACCGCTCCTCCGCTCCGGGCCCTGGTACTCCTGAACTGCCAGACATAAGCGAATCAGGCTCCAGGCCCTGGTACTCCCTTTCCGCTGGACTCAGGCGAATTGTCGGCAAGGCTTCCGCTCTCCTCCGCTTCTCCTCTCATCCACTCCTCCGCACCTCCACTCCAGGCCCTGGTAATCCTGAACTGCTAGACATAAGCGAATCACGTTCTTGACCCTGGTACTCCCTCTCCGCGGGACTTAGGCAAATATTCGGCCGGGCTTCCGCTCTCCTCCGCTCCTCCGCTCCGGCCCTGGTACTCCTGAACTGCTGGACATCATTAAATCACGCTTCTGGCCCTGGTACTCCCTTTCCGCTGGACTCAGGCGAATTGTCGGCCGGATTCAGCTCTCCTCCGGTCCTCCGCTCCTCCGCTCCTCCGCTCCTCCGCTCCTCCGCTCCTCCGCTCCTCCGCTCCTCCGCTCCGGGCCCTGGTACTCCTGAACTGCTAGACATAAGCGAATCAGGCTCCAGGCCCTGGTACTCCCTTTCCGCTGGACACAGGCGAATTGTCGGCCGGGCTTCCGCTCTCCTCCGCTTCTCCTCTCATCCACTCCTCCGCACCTCCGCTCCAGGCCCTGGTACTCCTGAACTGCTACACATAAGCGAAACACGTTACTGGCCCTGATACTCCCTCTCCGCGGGACTTAGGCGAATTGTCGGCCGGGCTTCCGCTCACCTCCGCTCCTCCGCTCCACTGCTTAAACGTTCTTCTGCTCATCCGCTCCACCGCTCCTCCGCTCCGGGCCCTGGTACTCCTGAACTGCTAGACATAAGCGAATCAGGCTCCAGGTCCTGGTACTCCCTTTCCGCGGGACTTAGGCGAATATTCGGCCGGGCAACCGCTCACCTCCGTTCCTCCGCTCATCCGCTCCTCCGCTCCTCCACTCCTCCGCTCAGGGCCCTGGTACTCCTGAACTGCTTGCCTTAAGCGAATAAGGCTCCAGGCCCTGGTACTCCCAATCCGCGGGACTTCGGCGAATATTCGGCCGGGCTTCCGCTCACCTCCGCTCCTGCGCTCCTGCGCTCCTGCGCTCCTCCGCTCCTCCGCTCCTCCGCTCCACTGCTTAAACGTTCTTCTGCTCATCCGCTCCTCCGCTCCTCCGCTCCGGGCCCTGGTACTCCTGAACTGCTAGACATAAGCGAATCAGGCTCCAGGCCCTGGTACTCCCTTTCCGCTGGACACAGGCGAATTGTCGGCCGGGCTTCCGCTCTCCTCCGCTCCTCCGCTCCTCCGCTCCTCCGCTCCGTCCCTGGTACTCCTGAACTGCTAGACATAAGCGAATCAGGCTCCAGGTCCTGGTACTCCCTTTCCGCGGGACTTAGGCGAATATTTGGCCGGGCAACCGCTCACCTCCGTTCCTCCGCTCATCTGCTCCTCCGCTCCTCCACTCCTCCGCTCAGGGCCCTGGTACTCCTGAACTGCTTGCCATAAGCGAATCAGGCTCCAGGTCCTGGTACTCCCTTTCCGCGGGACTTAGGCGAATATTCGGCCGGGCAACCGCTCACCTCCGTTCCTCCGCTCATCCGCTCCTCTGCTCCTCCACTCCTCCGCTCAGGGCCCTGGTACTCCTGAACTGCTTGCCATAAGCGAATCAGGCTCCAGGCCCTGGTACTCCCAATCCGCGGGACTTCGGCGAATATTCGGCCGGGCTTCCGCTCACCTCCGCTCCTGCGCTCCTGCGCTCCTGCGCTCCTGCGCTCCTCCGCTCCTCCGCTCCTCCGCTCCACTGCTTAATCGTTCTTCTGCTCATCCGCTCCTCCGCTCCTCCACTCCTCCGCTCAGGGCCCTGGTACTCCTGAACTGCTAGACATAAGCGAATCAGGCTCCAGGCCCTGGTACTCCCTTTCCGCTGGACTCAGGCGAATTGTCGGCCGGGCTTCCCCGCTCCTCCGCTCCGGCCCTGGTACTCCTGAACTGCCAGACATAAGCGAATCAGGCTCCAGGCCCTGGTACTCCCTTTTCCGCTGGACTCAGGCGAATTGTCGGCAAGGCTTCCGCTCTCCTCCGCTTCTCCTCTCATCCACTCCTCCGCACCTCCACTCCAGGCCCTGGTAATCCTGAACTGCTAGACATAAGCGAATCACGTTCTTGACCCTGGTACTCCCTCTCCGCGGGACTTAGGCAAATATTCGGCCGGGCTTCCGCTCTCCTCCGCTCCTCCGCTCCGGCCCTGGTACTCCTGAACTGCTGGACATCATTAAATCACGCTTCTGGCCCTGGTACTCCCTTTCCGCGGGACTCAGGCGAATTGTCGGCCGGATTCAGCTCTCCTCCGGTCCTCCGGTCCTCCGCTCCTCCGCTCCTCCGCTCCTCCGCTCCTCCGTTCCGGCCCTGGTACTCCTGAACTGCTGGACATAAGCGAATCAGGCTCCAGTCCCTGGTACTCCCTCTCCGCGGGACATCGGCGAATTGTTGGCCGGGCTTCCGCTCTCCTCCGCTCATCCGCTCCTCCGTTCCTCCACTCCTCCGCTCAGGGCCCTGGTACTCCTGAACTGCTTGCCATAAGCGAATCAGGCTCCAGGCCCTGGTACTCCCTTTCCGCTGGACTCAAGCGAATTGTCGGCAAGGCTTCCGCTCTCCTCCGCTTCTCCTCTCATCAACTCCTCCGCACCTCAACTCCAGGCCCTGGTACTCCTGAACTGCTAGACATAAGCGAATCAGGCTCCAGGTCCTGGTACTCCCTTTCCGCGGGACTTAGGCGAATATTTGGCCGGGCAACCGCTCACCTCCGTTCCTCCGCTCATCCGCTCCTCCGCTCCTCCACTCCTCCGCTCAGGGCCCTGGTACTCCTGAACTGCTTGCCATAAGCGAATCAGGCTCCAGGTCCTGGTACTCCCTTTCCGCGGGACTTAGGCGAATATTCGGCCGGGCAACCGCTCACTTCCGTTCCTCCGCTCATCCGCTCCTCCGCTCCTCCACTCCTCCGCTCAGGGCCCTGGTACTCCTGAACTGCTTGCCATAAGCGAATCAGGCTCCAGGCCCTGGTACTCCCAATCCGCGGGACTCAGGCGAAATGTGGGCCGGGTTTCCGCTCTCCTCCGCTCCTCCGCTCTTCCACTCATCCGCCCCTCCGCTCCTCCGCTCCTCCGCACCTGGCAAAGGTACTCCTGAATTACTGAACATCATTAAATGACGCTTATGGCCCTGGTACTCCCTCTCCGCGGGACTCAGGCGAATTGTCGGCCGGATTCCGCTCTCCTCCGCTCATCCGCTCCTCCGCTCCACCGCTTAAACGTTCTTCTGCTCATCCGCTCCTCCGCTCCTCCGCTCCGGGCCCTGGTACTCCTGAACTGCTAGACATAAGCGAATCAGGCTCCAGGCCCTGGTACTCCCTTTCCGCTGGACACAGGCGAGTTGTCGGCCGGGCTTCCGCTCTCCTCCGCTTCTCCTCTCATCCACTCCTCCGCACCTCCGCTCCAGGCCCTGGTACTCCTGAACTGCTACACATAAGCGAAACACGTTACTGGCCCTGATACTCCCTCTCCGCGGGACTTAGGCGAATTGTCGGCCGGGCTTCCGCTCACCTCCGCTCCTCCGCTCCACTGCTTAAACGTTCATCTGCTCATCCGCTCCACCGCTCCTCCGCTCCGGGCCCTGGTACTCCTGAAATGCTAGACATAAGCGAATCAGGCTCCAGGCCCTGGTACTCCCTTTCCGCTGGACTCAGGCGAATTGTCGGCCGGGTTTCCCCGCTCCTCCGCTCCGGCCCTGGTACTCCTGAACTGCTGGACATCATTAAATCACGCTTCTGGCCCTGGTACTCCCTTTCCGCGGGACTCAGGCGAATTGTCGGCCGGATTCAGCTCTCCTCCGGTCCTCCGGTCCTCCGGTCCTCCGGTCCTCCGCTCCTCCGCTCCTCCGCTCCTCCGCTCCTCCGTTCCGGCCCTGGTACTCCTGAACTGCTGGACATAAGCGAATCAGGCTCCAGGCCCTGGTACTCCCTCTCCGCGGGGCTTAGGCGAATTGTCGGCCTGGCTTCCGCTCTCCTCCGCTTCTCCTCTCATCCGCTCCTCCGCTCCTCCGCTCCGGGCCCTGGTACTCCTGAACTGCAAAACATAAGCGAATCAGGCTCGAGGCCCTGGTACTCCCTTTCCGCTGGACTCAGGCGAATTGTCGGCTCGGCTTCCGCTCTCCTCCGCTTCTCCTCTCATCAACTCCTCCGCACCTCAACTCCAGGCCCTGGTACTCATTAACTGCTAGACATAAGCGAATCACGTTCCTGGCCCTGGTACTCCCTTTCCGCGGGACTTAGGCAAATATTCGGCCGGGCTTCCGCTCCTCCGCTCCTTCGCTCATCCGCTCCTCCGCTCCGGCCCTGGTACTCCTGAACTGCTGGACATCATTAAATCACGCTTCTGTCCCTGGTACTCCCTTTCCGCGGGACTCAGGCGAATTGTCGCCCGGATTCAGCTCTCCTCCGGTCCTCCGGTCCTCCGGTCCTCCGGTCCTCCGCTCCTCCGCTCTTCCACTCCTCCGCTCCGGCCATGGTACTCCTGAACTGCTGCACATCATTAAATCACGCTTCTGGCCCTGGTACTCCCTTTCCGCGGGACTTAGGCAAATATCCGGCCGGGCTTCCGCTCTCCTCCGCTCCTCCGCTCCTCCGCTCCTCCGCTCCTCCGCTCCGGCCCTGGTACTCCTGAACTGCTAGACATAAGCGAATCAGGCTCCAGGTCCTGGTACTCCCTTTCCGCGGGACTTAGGCGAATATTTGGCCGGGCAACCGCTCACCTCCGTTCCTCCGCTCATCCGCTCCTCCGCTCCTCCACTCCTCCGCTCAGGGCCCTGGTACTCCTGAACTGCTTGCCATAAGCGAATCAGGCTCCAGGTCCTGGTACTCCCTTTCCGCGGGACTTAGGCGAATATTCGGCCGGGCAACCGCTCACCTCCGTTCCTCCGCTCATCCGCTCCTCTGCTCCTCCACTCCTCCGCTCAGGGCCCTGGTACTCCTGAACTGCTTGCCATAAGCGAATCAGGCTCCAGGCCCTGGTACTCCCAATCCGCGGGACTTCGGCGAATATTCGGCCGGGCTTCCGCTCACCTCCGCTCCTGCGCTCCTGCGCTCCTGCGCTCCTGCGCTCCTCCGCTCCTCCGCTCCACTGCTTAAACGTTCTTCTGCTCATCCGCTCCTCCGCTCCTCCACTCCTCCGCTCAGGGCCCTGGTACTCCTGAACTGCTAGACATAAGCGAATCAGGCTCCAGGCCCTGGTACTCCCTTTCCGCTGGACTCAGGCGAATTGTCGGCCGGGCTTCCCCGCTCCTCCGCTCCGGCCCTGGTACTCCTGAACTGCTGGACATCATTAAATCACGCTTCTGGCCCTGGTACTCCCTTTCCGCGGGACTCAGGCGAATTGTCGGCCGGATTCAGCTCTCCTCCGGTCCTCCGGTCCTCCGCTCCTCCGCTCCTCCGCTCCTCCGCTCCTCCGCTCCTCCGTTCCGGCCCTGGTACTCCTGAACTGCTGGACATAAGCGAATCAGGCTCCAGGCCCTGGTACTCCCTCTCCGCGGGACATCGGCGAATTGTTGGCCGGGCTTCCGCTCTCCTCCGCTTCTCCTCTCATGCGCTCCTCCGCTCCTCCACTCCTCCGCTCAGGGCCCTGGTACTCCTGAACTGCTTGCCATAAGCGAATCAGGCTCCAGGCCCTGGTACTCCCAATCCGCGGGACTCAGGCGAAATGTGGGCCGGGTTTCCGCTCTCCTCTGCTCCTCCGCTCCTCCACTCATCCGCCCCTCCGCTCCTCCGCTCCTCCGCACCTGGCCCAGGTACTCCTGAATTGCTGAACATCATTAAATGACGCTTATGGCCCTGGTACTCCCTCTCCGCGGGACTCAGGCGAATTGTCGGCCGGGCTTCCGCTCTCCTCAGCTCATCCGCTCATTCGCTCCTTCGCTCCTCCGCTCCTCCGCTCCGGGCCCTGGTACTCCGGAACCGCAGGACATAAGCGATTCAGGCTCCAGGCCCTGGTAATCCCCTTCCGCGGGACTCAGGCGAATTGTTGGCTGGGCTTCCGCTCTCTTCCGCTCCTCCGCTCCTCCGCTCCTCTGCTCCTCCGCTCCTCCGCTCCTCCGCTCTTCCGCTCCGGGCCCTGGTACTGCTGAACTGCTGGACATCATTAAATCACGCTTCGGCCTTGGTACTCCCTTTGCGCGGGACTCAGGAGAATTGTCGGCCGGATTCCGCTCTCCTCCGCTCATCCGCTCCTCCGCTCCACCGCTTAAACGTTCTTCTGCTCATCCGCTCCACCGCTCCTCCGCTCCGGGCCCTGGTACTCCTGAACTGCCAGACATAAGCGAATCAGGCTCCAGGCCCTGGTACTCCCTTTCCGCTGGACTCAGGCGAATTGTCGGCAAGGCTTCCGCTCTCCTCCGCTTCTCATCTCATCCACTCCTCCGCACCTCCACTCCAGGCCCTGGTAATCCTGAACTGCTAGACATAAGCGAATCACGTTCTTGACCCTGGTACTCCCTCTCCGCGGGACTTAGGCAAATATTCGGCCGGGCTTCCGCTCTCCTCCGCTCCTCCGCTCCTCCGCTCCTCCGCTCCGGCCCTGATAGTCCTGAACTGCTGGACATAAGCGAATCAGGCTCCAGGTCCTGGTACTCCCTCTCTGCGGGACCTAGGCGAATTGTCGGCCGGGATTCCGCTCTCCTCCGCTTCTCCTCTCATCCGCTCCTCCGCTCCTCCGCCCTGGGCCCTGGTATTCCTGAACTGCTAGACATAAGCGAATCAGGCTCCAGGCCTTGGTACTCCCTCTCCGCGGGACTTAGGCGAATATTCGGCCGGGCTTCCGCTCACCTTCGCTCCTCCGCTCATCCGCTCCTCCGCTCCTTCGCTCCTCCGCTCTGGGCCCTGGTACTCCTGAACTGCTTGCCATAAGCGAATCAGGCTCCAGGCCCTGGTACTCCCAATCCGCGGGACTCAGGCGAAATGTGGGCCGGGTTTCAGCTCTCCTCCGCTCCTCCGCTCCTCCACTCATCCGCCCCTCCGCTCCTCCGCTCCTCCGCTCCGGGCCCTGGTACTCCGGAACCGCAGGACATAAGCGATTCAGGCTCCAGGGCCTGGTAATCCCCTTCCGCGGGACTCAGGCGAATTGTCGGCTGGGCTTCCGCTCTCTTCCGCTCCTCCGCTCCTCCGCTCCTCTGCTCCTCCGCTCCTCCGCTCCTCCGCTCCTCCGGTCTTCCGCTCCGGGCCCTGGAACTCCCGATCTGCGGGACTTCGGTGAATTCCAGGCCAGTCTTCTGCTCTCCTCCCCTCCTCCTTTTTTTCCCTCCCCCGCTTTGGACCCTGGAACTCCCGAACCGGGCCGGGCTTCTGCCCTCCGCCTCTCCTCTGCTCATCCGCTCCAGGCCCTGGAACTCCCTGTCATCCAGTCATTCGCATGTGTGTGCCCGGAGGTCCGGGAGCTCCACTCAAACGTCCGGGGGATAAGGGTAAGGGGTCCTGCTCCCCCCCCCCCCCTCGCCGCCTCTGAGAAGAGAAACATCTCCTCCGCTCCTCCGCTCCTCCGCTCCTCCGCTGCGGAACCAGGTACTACCGATACGCCAGACTCAGGTGAATTGCGGACAGGGCTTTTCCTGTCCTCCGCTCCTCCGCTTTGGGCCCTGGAACTCCCGAACCGCTGGACATAAGCGAATCACGGTCCGGGCTTCTGCCCTCCTCCGCTCCTCACCTCATCCGCTAAAGGCCCTGGTACTCCCAGTCCGCGGGAACCCCCCCCCCACCCACCAAAACAAACTCTCACACACACATAAACACACGCACACACACACACACACACACACACACACAGACACACACACACACACACAGACACACACCCACCCACACACACCCACCCATACACACACACACACACACACACACACTCACACACACACACACCTGAACTCATCATAGCTGTGCTAATAGCATTGGCCGAAACGTATCCACAACAAAACAAACATTAGCTCATCCACTCATTCACATATGTGTGTGCCCAGAGGTACGGGAGCTCCAGTCATGAGTCCGGGTGATCTATGTCCGGAGAAGGCTCACATTGGCCGGTCAAAGGGGTCCTGCTGCCCCCAAGCTTCCCCGCCTTTGAGAAGAGAAACATAACTCCGCTCCTCCGCTCCTCCGCTTCTCTACTCCTCTGCTCCTCCGCTATGGGCCCTGGTACTCCCGATCCTCTGAACTCAGGCGAATAGCGTGACGTGCTTCTGCTCTCCTATAAGCCCCTACACACTTCTAACACGGCTGTTATCACCCTGTTACTGCATTACAATGACACCCATTTGCTTTTGATCTCAGTGTCTGCCACTGTACGGAAAAAGCGGGGGGACGGGGGGGGGGGGGGACGGGACATAAGGGCATTCGTTCTGTATGTAATCAGAAGTTAATAGTGTTAACGGTTTGCGAGAAATTTTTAATGCTAGACAAAAACAGAAAATTAAAAGGAAATAATTAAATAAATAGATAGAAAAATAAAATTAAAAACTAAAAAAAAAAATTGTAAGGGGAATATAACATGTAATTAAGTTGGCCGTTCACAAGGAATCTCAGACATCAAACTGTTTTTAATTGAACATAAATAGTACACACAATTATACAAATGTACAAATAAACATGGCAAGGTAGAACTGAATGTCAATGAAACAACCAGGGATGAGGAAGCAACGGACATAAGGACATTTGTTCTGTATGGAATCAGAAGTTAATAGTGTTAACGGTTTGTGAGAAATTTACAGTGCTAGACAAAAAAAGAAATTAAAAGGAAATAATTAAATCAATAGATAGACAAATAAAAAATTAAAACGAAAAAAAAATTGCAAGGGGAATATAACATGTAATTAAGTTGTTTTTCTTTTTTTCCAAAAAAAGGAATCTCAGACATGGGTAACTGTATATTTTTTAGTTTTTGGATTTTTCCATAAGTTTTAAGGATTTTTTTTTATAATTCAAAATCGTTTATGAAGAAATTAAAATTTGGGGAGCATTTTTGCATTCTGTTTTTGTGAATGAAGAACTTGGCCAGGCCTAAAAGAACATTGACACAGAGTTCATCTGTTATGTTGCTTATAAGTAAACCAAATGTGATATCATCTTTTGAGAGGGAAACTGGTGACGATGGAATGAGAATGAGAAAAAATATATGGTCAGTGGTTTCAATGTTGTCTTCACAAAATGTACAAATATTATCTTCAAAAGTAAAGCGTACCCGCAATAATTCCTTAGATGGGTAGATGTCATTCATAATTTAGAAGTGGGTCTCTTCTTGCCTTGGGGGGTATGGGTAGAGTCAGACACATAGTTTGCAGCGTGGCAGTCGATTCCTTATCAAATTTATTTCAAATATTATTTTTGTTTTGACGTCCAGGGAACAAGTTTCCTGTGAAACATGTCCTAATAAAGGAGTTGCTGCACTTTCTGTCCAGAATTGAGATTCCCTGGAGTGATAGTCGGGGAAACTGTGGTTGTACGGTTTGGTGCGTCATTATATTTTTGGTCAGGAATACAAATTGTCGAGGCAGTGCGTTTCGTAACTTTATCAACTCTAATATGGGAGGCTTAAATCTGTGTGTAGTACAGAACTGTTCATAGTCTAGACGACTGCCATTGTCATCCATCAAGTCAATTATTGACCATATACCTTTCTCAAAGCATTCCTTGTAAAATAGAGGTTTGTTGCCACGCAGTACATATCTATTGTTCCAAATTATTGTACTGTGTGGTGAGAAATTGTGTACATATATCATTTTCCAGTATAATAGTATTTGTTTATGGAACTCTGAAAATTGGACAGGAATCTTGTTGATATCCAAGTCAGAGATAAGCACAAGACTTAGGCCACCGACTTTGTTGAATAAGTAGTTTGGAGTACAATACCAGAAAAAATGATGATGTTTGATCCAGGATTTCAACCAGTTCACCTTCAATGTCCCATTCAGGCAGTCCAACTCTATCACTTTCAGCCCTCCCTCACTTGTTTCTTTCCCCATATGTGATTTTTTTAGATGGTGTGGTCTGTTCCAGATAAAGTTGAAATTTATTTGGTTAATAGATTTTATGAGTTGATTTGGAGCAGCATTGGAATACACTGGGTATATACATGTGGATAAACATTCCATTTTAGTCAAATATATCGGGCCTAATATTGATAAATCTCTTTGGAGCCATATATTCAATTTAGCTTTACTTTGATTCAGTTTAGATTCAATTTTCCTGGATTGATTTAACTTTTGGTCCTTAGATAGGAAAATGCTCAAGTATTTTATTTCTGATTTGATAGGAACATTGCTGATTTCCTTTAGTGGTGAGTCATGCAGTGCAAGAAGTTTGCATTTCTTTAAGTTTAATGACAATCCTGAAGCCTTGGAGAATGTTTTAAATTTTTCAACGCTTATTGGGACTTGATGTTCATTTTTCAAAACTAAGGGTGTGTCATCTGCCAGCAGGCTAATAACAATTTCTGTCCCCGACATTATTTCTGTCCCACACATACACACACACACACACACACACACACACACACACACACACACATAGACACACACACACACACACACACACACACTCACACACACCTTAATTCCACTCTTTTATATACGCATGTCTGGAGTTCCGGGAGCTCGTTCTCAACGTTCTGGGGACAATCATAGCTGTGCTGATAGCATTAGCCGAAACGCACCCCCCCCACACCACCACCACCCCACACACACACATTAGCTCCTCCATTCATTCACATGTACACGCCGGCTGCTCCGGGAGCTCCACGCCGACGTTTCGGGGATCGATGTCCGGAGAAGGTGCACCATTGCCGGTCCGCGGTGTCCTGTAGACCCCCCCCCTCCATACACACATGCAATACGCCTTGAAACGCATCGCTCGCACCGGCGTCCTACTGCCCCCAAACTTCCCATCCTCTGCCTTTGAGAAGAGAAACATTACCTCTGCTCCTCCATTCCTCCGCTTCTCCGCTCCACCGCTCCTCCGCGATGGGCCCTGGTACCCCCCCCCACCTAAACAAACTCTCACAGATACACACACGAACACACTCACACAGACAAAAAAACAAACAAACACACACACTCACACACACACACACACACACACACCTTAACTCATCTTAGCTGTGCTAATAGCATTAGCCGAAACGCATCCACAACCAAACAAACATTAGCTCATCCACTCATTCACATGTGTGTGCCCAATGGTCCGGCAGCTCCAATCATACGACCGGGGGATCTATGTCCGGAGAATGCTCACATTAGCCCGTCTAAGGGGTTCTTCTGCCCCCAAGCTTCCCCGCCTCTGAGAGAAGAAACATTACCTTCGCTCCTCTGCTCCTCCGCTTCTCAGCTCCACCGCTCCTCCGCGATGGGCCCTGGTACTCCCCCCCTCCCCCCCCCCACCTAAACAAACTCTCACACAAAATCCCTCACACACACACAAAAACACACAAACACACACACACACACATACACACACACCTTAACTCATAGCTGTGCTAATAGCATTAGCCGAAACGCATTCACAACCAAACAAACATTAGCTAAACCACTCATTCACATGTGTGTGCCCAATGGTACTCCCTGTCCACGACCCCCCCCCCACCAAAAGAGCCTCTCACACACACACACACACACAAAGACACTCACACACACACAGACACACACATAATCACATACACATACCTTAAGTCTTCATAGCTGTGCTAATAGCTTTAGCCGAAACGCATCCACAACCAAACAAACATTAGCTCATCCACTCATTCACATGTGTGTGCCCTGGTACTCCGTGTCCGCGACCCCCCCCCCCCCCACCAAAACAAACTATCACACACATACACAAAGACACCCACACACACACACACACTGACACACATACACACATTAAGTCATCATAGCTGTGCTAATAGCATTAGCCGAAACGCATCCACAACCAAAGAAACATTAGCTCATCCATTCATTCACATGTGTGTGCTCAATGGTCCGCTTCTCCGCTCCACCGCTCCTCCACTATGGGCCCTGGTACTCCCGATCCGCCGGACTCAGGAGAATTAAGAATAAGAATCAGAACAACTTTTATAATCCCGAAGGAAATTGCAGTGCCAGAGTTACAGAAAATATAACAGTAATAAATAATAAATGAAAGGCAGAATTATAAATAAAAATAAACTATAAACTATAAAGTGTTTCAGTGAAACTATAAAGTGTCTTAGTAAGCAGTGATAAAACTATAAGTGTCTTAGTAACAAGTGAGGTAAGGAGTGCACAATAGTATGATAGAAGGGAACATTATAGTGTAGCTGTTATGAGATGAGATGAAATATTGCACAATGTAGCTGTTATGAAATGAAATATTGCACAGTTTCTGAATATTGCACAGAAATGATATATTGCACAGTTTTGTTTGTTTTTAAGTTAAAGATAGGTTTTTATGGTTGCCGGCGGCTGAATGGGACGTGCTTCTGCCCTCCATCCGCTCCACAGCTCATCCGCTCCAGGCCCAGCTACCCCCTGTCCGCGCCCCCCCCCCACCTAAACAAACTGTCACACAAATATACACAATCGCACACACAAACACACACACACACACACACACACACACACACACACACACACACACAAGAACACACAAACACACAAACACACAAACACACAAACACACAAACACACAAACACACAAACACACACACACACACACACCTTAAGTCATCATACCTGTGCTAATAGCTCCCAAGCTTCCCCGCCTCTGAGAAGAGAAACAATACCTCCGCTACTCCGCTACTCCGCTCCTCCGCTTCTCCGCTTCTCAGCTCCACCGCTCCTCCGCTATGGGCCCTGGTATTCCCCCCCCCCCCCCCACCAAAACAAACTCTCACAAAAAAATCACTCACACACACACAAAAACACACAAACACACACACACACACATACACACACACCTTAACTCATCATAGCTGTGCTAATAGCTTTAGCCGAAACGCATCCACAACCAAACAAACATTAGCTCATCCACTCATTCATATGTGTGTGCCCTGGTACTCCGTGACCGCGACCCCCCCCCCCCCCCCCACCAAAACAAACTATCACACACCATACACAAAGACACTCACACACACACACACACTGACACACATACACACATTAAGTCATCATAGTTGTGCTAATAGCATTAGCCGAAATGCATCCACAACCAAACAAACATTAGCTCATCCACTCATTCACATGTGTGTGCCCAATGGTCCGGGAGCTCCAATCATACGTCCGGGCGATCTATATCTGGAGAAGGCTCACAGTGGCTGGTCTAACGCGTCCTACTGCCCCCAAACTTCCCATCCTCTGCCTTTGAGAAGAGAGAAATTACCTCCGCTCCTCCATTCCTCCGCTTCTCCGCTCCACAGCTCTTCCGCGATGGGCCTTGGTACCCCCCCCCCACCTAAACAAACTCTCACACACAAACACACGAACACCCTCACACAGACACAAAAACAAACAAACAGACACACACACACACACACACACACACACACACACATACACACACACACACCTTAACTCATCATAGCTGTGCTAATAGCATTAGCCGAAATGCATCCACAACCAAACAAACATTAGCTCATCCACTCATTCACATGTGTGTGCCCAATGGTCCGGGAGGTCCAATCATACGTTCGGGGGATCTATGTCCGGAGAATGCTCACATTAGCCCGTCCAAGGGGTTCTGATGCCCCCAAGCTTCCCCGCCTCTGAGAGGAGAAACTATGCCTCTGCTACTCCGCTCCTCCGCTCCTCCGCTTCTCAGCTCCACTGCTCCTCCGCTTTGGGCCCTGGAATTCCCGAACCGCTGGACATAAGCGAATCAAGGCCGGGCATCAGCCCTCCTCCGCTCCTCAGCTCATCCGCTCGAGGCCCTGGTACTCCCTGTCCGCGACCCCCCCCCCACCTAAACAAACTCACACACACACACACACACAAACACACACACAGACATACACACACACACACACACCTTAACTCATCTTAGCTGTGCTAATAGCATTAGCCGAAACGCATCCACAACCAAACAAACATTAGCTCATTCACTCATTCACATGTGTGTGCCCAATGGTCCGGCAGCTCCAGTCATACGACCGGGGGATCTATGTCCGGAGAATGCTCACATTAGCCCGTCTAAGGGGTTCTTCTGCCCCCAAGCTTCCCCGCCTCTGAGAGAAGAAACATTACCTCCGCTCCTCCGCTCCTCCGCTTCTCAGCTCAACTGCTCCTCCGCTATGGGCCCTGGTACTCCCCCCCCCCCACCT
This sequence comes from Fistularia commersonii, assembly GCF_037954325.1. Lineage (NCBI taxonomy): Eukaryota > Metazoa > Chordata > Actinopteri > Syngnathiformes > Fistulariidae > Fistularia > Fistularia commersonii. The sequence goes on from NW_028234029.1 coordinate 64,304, forward strand.
AAACAAACTCTCACACAAAATCACTCACACACACACAAAAACACACAAACACACACACACACACAGACATACACACACACCTTAACTCATCATAGCTGTGCTAATAGCATTAGCCGAAACGCATCCACAACCAAACAAACATTAGCTCATCCACTCATTCACATGTGTGTGCCCTATGGTACTCCCTGTCCGCGACCCCCCCCCCCCCCACCAAAAGAGCCTTTCACACACACACACACAGACAAACATATACACTCATACACACACCTTAAGTCTTCATAGCTGTGCTAATAGCTTTAGCCGAAACGCATCCACAACCAAACAAACATTAGCTCATCCACTCATTCACATGTGTGTGCCCTGGTACTCCTTGTCCGTGACCCTCCCCCCCCACCAAAACAAACTATCACACACATACACAAAGACACTCTCACACACACACACACACTGACACATATACACACATTAAGTAATCATAGCTGTGCTAATAGCTTTAGCCGAAATGCATCCACAACCAAACAAACATTAGCTCATCCACTCATTCACATGTGTGTGCCCAATGGTCCGCTTCTCCGCTCCACCGCTCCTCCGCTATGGGCCCTGGTACTCCCGATCCGCCGAACCCAGGAGAATTACGGGACATGCTCCATCCGCTCCACATCTCATCCACTCCAGGCCCAGCTACCCCCTGTCCGCGCCCCCCCCCCACCTAAAAAAATTGTCACACACATATACACAAACGCACACACAAACACACGAACACACACACACACACACACACACACACAAGAACACAAAAACACACAAACACACAAACACCCACACAGACACACACACCTTAAGTCATCATAGCTGTGCTAATAGCATTAGCCGAAACGCATCCACAACCAAACAAACATTAGCTCATCCACTCATTCAAATGTATGTGCCCAGAGGTCCTGGATCTCCGGTCATACGTCCGGGGCATCTATGTCCGGAGAAGGCTCACATTTGCCGGTCTAAGGGGTCCTGGTGCCCCCAAGCTTCCCCGCCTTTGAGAAGAGAAATATAATATCGCTCCTCCACTCCTCCGCTTCTCAACACCTCCGCTCCTCCGCTATTGGCCCTGGTACTCCCGATCCTGCAAACTCAGGAGAATTGCGAGAGGTGCTTCTGCTCTCCTCCACTCCTCCGCTTCTCCGCTCCTCCGCTTTTCCGCTTTGGGCCCTGGAACTCCCGAACCGCTGGATATAAGGGAATCACGGGCTGGGCTTATGCCCTCCTCCTCTCCTCAGCTCATCCGCTCGAGGCCCTGGTACTCCCTGTCCGCGACCCCCCCCCACCTAAACAAACTCTCACACACACACACAGACACACTCACACACACACACACACACATACACGCACACCTTAACTCATCATAGCTGTGCTAATAGCATTAGCCAAAACGCATCCACAACCAAACAAATATTAGCTCTTCCACTCATTCACATGTGTGTGCCCAATGGTCCGGGAGCTCCAATCATACGTCCGGGGGATCTATGTCCGGAGAATGCTCAGATTAGCCCATCTAAGGGGTTCTGCTGCCCCCAAGCTTCCCCGTCTCTGAGTGGAGAAACATTACTTCCGCTACTCCGCTCCTCCGCTTCTCAGCTCCACCGCTCTCCCGCTATGGGCCCTGGTACTCCCCCCCTCCACCTAAATAAACTCTCACACATACACACACAAGAACACACTGACACACACACATAAACACACAAAGACACACACACAGCTCAGCTCCACCGCTCCTCCGCTTTGGGCCCTGGAATTCCCGAACCGCTTGACATAAGCGAATCACGGGCCGGGCTTCTGCCCTCCTCCGCTCCTCAGCTCAACCGCTCTTGGCACTGGTACTCCCTGTCCGCGACCCCCCCCCCCCCCCACCAAAACAACATCACTCACACAAACACACAAAGACACTCACACACACACACAGACACACACACACCTTAAGTCTTCATAGCTGTGCTAATAGCGTTAGCCGAAAAGCATCCACAACCAAACAAACATTAGCTCATCCACTCATTCACATGTATGTACCAAGAGGTCCGGGAGCACCGGTCATACGTCCGGGGGAGCTATGTCCATAGAAGGCTCATATTGGCCAGTCTAAGGGGTCCTGCTGCCCCAAAGCTTCCCCGCCTTTGAGAAGAGAAACATAACTCTGCTCCTCCGCTCCTCCGCTCGTCCGCTCCACCGCTTCTCCGTTCTTCCACTCATCCGCTCCGCCGCTGATCCGCTCCGGGCCTTAGTACTCCAGAACTGCTGGACATAAGCGAATCAGGCTCTTGGCCCTGTTACTCCCTATCCGCGGGACTCTGGCGAAATATGGAGCGTGCTTCCCCTCTCCTCCGCTCCTCCGCTCCTCCGCTCTTCCGCTCCTCCTCTCCTCCGCTCCTCCGCTTCTCCACTCCCTCGCTCCTCCGCTCCTCCGGTACTCCGCTCCTCCGGTCCTCCGCTCCTGGCCCTGGTACTCCTGAACTGCTGGACATAAGCGATTCAGGCTCCAGACCCTTGTACTCCCTCTCCGCGAGACACAGGCGAATTGCCGGCCGGGCTTCCACTCTCCTCCGCTCCTCGGCTCCTCCGCTCCGGCCCTGGTACTCCTGAACTGCTAGACATAAGCGAATCAGGGTCCAGGCCTTGGTACTCCCTCTCCGCGGGACTTAGGCGAATTGTTGGCCGGGCTTCCGCTCTCCTCCGCTTCTCCTCTCATCCGCTCCTCCGCTCCTCCGCACCTCCGCTCCGGGCCCTGGTACTCCTGAACTGCTAGACATAAGCGAATAGGGCTTCAGGCCCTGGTACTCCCTTTCTGCGGGACTTAGGCGAAAATTCGGCCGGGCTTCCGCTCACCTCCGCTCCTCCGCTCATCCGCTCCTCCGCTCCGGGCCCTGGTACTCCGGAACCGCAGGACATGAGATTCAGGCTCCAGGTCATGGTACTCCCTTTCCGCGGGACTCAGGCGAATTGTCGGCCGGGCTTCCGCTCTCCTCCGCTTCTCCTCTCATCCGCTCCTCCGCTCCTCCGCTCCTCCGCTCCGGGCCCTGGTACTCCTGAACTGTTTGCCATAAGCGAATCAGGCTCCAGGTCCTGGTACTCCCAATCCGCAGGACTCAGGCGAAATGTGGGCCGGGCTTCCGCTCTCCTCCGCTCCTCCGCTTCTCCGCTCCTCCGCACCTGGCCCTGGTACTCCTGAGCTGCTGGACATCATTAAATCACGCTTCTGGCCCTGGTACTCGCTTTCCTCGGGACTTGGGCGAATATTCGGCCGGGCTTCCGCTCACTTCCGCTCCTCCGCTCATCCGCTCCTCCGCTCCGGGCCCTGGTGCTCCTGAACCGCAGAAAATAAGAGATTCAGGCTCCAGGCCCTGGTACTCCCTTTCCGCGGGACTCAGGCGAATTGTCGGCCGGATTCCGCTCTCCTCCGCTCATCCGCTCCTCCGCTCCACCGCTTAAACGTTCTTCTGCTCATCCGCTCCTCCGCTCCTCCGCTCCGGGCCCTGGTACTCCTGAACTGCTAGACATAAGTGAATCAGGCTCCAGGCCCTGGTACTCCCTTTCCGCTGGACACAGGCGAATTGTCGGCCGGGCTTCCGCTCTCCTCCGCTTCTCCTCTCATCCACTCCTCCGCACCTCCGCTCCAGGCCCTGGTACTCCTGAACTGCTACACATAAGAGAAACACGTACTGGCCCTGATACTCCCTCTCCGCGGGACTTAGGCGAATTGTCGGCCGGGCTTCCGCTCACCTCCGCTCCTCCGCTCCTCCGCTCCACTGCTTAAACGTTCTTCTGCTCATCCGCTCCACCGCTCCTCCGCTCCGGGCCCTGGTACTCCTGAACTGCTAGACATAAGCGAATCAGGCTCCAGGTCCTGGTACTCCCTTTCCGCGGGACTTAGGCGAATATTCGGCCGGGCAACCGCTCACCTCCGTTCCTCCGCTCATCCGCTCCTCCGCTCCTCCACTCCTCCGCTCAGGGCCCTGGTACTCCTGAATTGCTTGCCATAAGCGAATCAGGCTCCAGGCCCTGGTACTCCCAATCCGCGGGACTTCGGCGAATATTCGGCCGGGCTTCCGCTCACCTCCGCTCCTGCGCTCCTCCGCTCCTCCGCTCCTCCGCTCCTCCGCTCCTCCGCTCCACTGCTTAAACGTTCTTCTGCTCATCCGCTCCTCCGCTCCTCCGCTCCGGGACCTGGTACTCCTGAACTGCTAGACATAAGCGAATCAGGCTCCAGGCCCTGGTACTCCCTTTCCGCTGGACTCAGGCGAATTATCGGCCGGGCTTCCCCGCTCCTCCGCTCCGGCCCTGGTACTCCTGAACTGCTGGACATCATTAAATCACGCTTCTGGCCCTGGTACTCCCTTTCCGCGGGACTCAGGCGAATTGTCGGCCGGATTCAGCTCTCCTCCGGTCCTCCGGTCCTCCGCTCCTCCGCTCCTCCGGTCCTCCGCTCCTCCGCTCCTCCGTTCCGGCCCTGGTACTCCTGAACTGCTGGACATAAGCGAATCAGGCTCCAGGCCCTGGTACTCCCTCTCCGCGGGGCTTAGGCGAATTGTCGGCCGGGCTTCCGCTCTCCTCCGCTTCTCCCCTCATACACTCCTCCGCACCTCAACTCCAGGCCCTGGTACTCCTGAACTGCTAGACATAAGCGAATCAGGCTCCAGGCCCTGGTACTCCCTTTCCGCGGGACTTAGGCGAATATTCGGCCGGGCAACCGCTCACCTCCGTTCCTCCGCTCATCCGCTCCTCTGCTCCTCCACTCCTCCGCTCAGGGCCCTGGTACTCCTGAACTGCTTGCCATAAGCGAATCAGGCTCCAGGCCCTGGTACTCCCAATCCGCGGGACTCAGGCGAAATGTGGGCCGGGTTTCCGCTCTCCTCCGCTCCTCCGCTCCTCCACTCATCCGCCCCTCCGCTCCTCCGCTCCTCCGCACCTGGCCCAGGTACTCCTGAATTGCTGAATATCATTAAATGACGCTTATGGCCCTGGTACTCCCTCTCCGCGGGACTCATGCGAATTGTCGGCCGGGCTTCCGCTCTCCTCCGCTTCTCCTCTCATCCACTCCTCCGCACCTCCGCTCCAGGCCCTGGTACTCCTGAACTGCTACACATAAGCGAAACACGTTACTGGCCCTGATACTCCCTCTCCGCGGGACTTAGGCGAATATTCGGCCGGGCAACCGCTCACCTCCGTTCCTCCGCTCATCCGCTCCTCCGCTCCTCCACTCCTCCGCTCAGGGCCCTGGTACTCCTGAACTGCCCGCCATAAGCGAATCAGGCTCCAGGTCCTGCTACTCCCTTTCCGCGGGACTTAGGCGAATATTCGGCCGGGCAACCGCTCACCTCCGTTCCTCCGCTCATCCGCTCCTCCGCTCCTCCACTCCTCCGCTCAGGGCCCTGGTACTCCTGAACTGCTTGCCATCAGTGAATCAGGCTCCAGGCCCTGGTACTCCCAATCCGCGGGACTTCGGCGAATATTCGGCCAGGCTTCCGCTCACCTCCGCTCCTGCGCTCCTGCGCTCCTCCGCTCCTCCGCTCCTCCGCTCCTCCGCTCCACTGCTTAAACGTTCTTCTGCTCATCCGCTCCTCCGCTCCTCCGCTCCGGGCCCTGGTACTCCTGAACTGCCCGCCATAAGCGAATCAGGCTCCAGGTCCTGCTACTCCCTTTCCGCGGGACTTAGGCGAATATTCGGCCGGGCAACCGCTCACCTCCGTTCCTCCGCTCATCCGCTCCTCCGCTCCTCCACTCCTCCGCTCAGGGCCCTGGTACTCCTGAACTGCTTGCCATCAGTGAATCAGGCTCCAGGCCCTGGTACTCCCAATCCGCGGGACTTCGGCGAATATTCGGCCAGGCTTCCGCTCACCTCCGCTCCTGCGCTCCTGCGCTCCTCCGCTCCTCCGCTCCTCCGCTCCTCCGCTCCACTGCTTAAACGTTCTTCTGCTCATCCGCTCCTCCGCTCCTCCGCTCCGGGCCCTGGTACTCCTGAACTGCTAGACATAAGCGAATCAGGCTCCAGGCCCTGGTACTCCCTTTCCGCTGGACTCAGGCGAATTGTCGGCCGGGCTTCCCCGCTCCTCCGCTCCGGCCCTGGTACTCCTGAACTCCTGGACATCATTAAATCACGCTTCTGGCCCTGGTACTCCCTTTCCGCGGGACTCAGGCGAATTGTCGGCCGGATTCAGCTCTCCTCCGGTCCTCCGGTCCTCCGGTCCTCCGGTCCTCCGGTCCTCCGCTCCTCCGCTCCTCCGCTCCTCTGCTCCTCCGTTCCGGCCCTGGTACTCCTGAACTGCTGGACATAAGCGAATCAGGCTCCAGGCCCTGGTACTCCCTCTCCGCGGGGCTTAGGCGAATTGTCGGCCGGGCTTCCGCTCTTCTCCGCTTCTCCTCTCATCCGCTCCTCCGCTCCTCCGCTCCGGGCCCTGGTACTCCTGAACTGCTAAACATAAGTGAATCAGGCTTTAGGCCCTGGTACTCCCTTTCCGCTGGACTCAGGCGAATTGTCGGCAAGGCTTCCGCTCTCCTCCGCTTCTCCTCTCATCAACTCCTCCGCACCTCAACTCCAGGCCCTGGTACTCCTGAACTGCTAGACATAAGCGAATCACGTTTCTTGACCCTGGTACTCCCTCTCCGCGGGACTTAGGCAAATATTCGGACGGGTTTCCGCTCTCCTCCGCTCCTCCGCTCCTCCGCTCCTCCGCTCCTCCGCTCCAGGCCCTAGTACTCCTGAACTGCTGGACATCATTAAATCACGCTTCTGGCCCTGGCACTCCCTTTCCGCGGGACTCAGGCGAATTGTCGGCCGGATTCAGCTCTCCTCCGGTCCTCCGGTCCTCCGGTCCTCCGGTCCTCCGGTCCTCCGCTCCTCCGCTCCTCCGCTCCTCCGCTCCTCCGTTCCGGCCCTGATACTCCTGAACTGCTGGACATAAGCGAATCAGGCTCCAGGTCCTGGTACTCCCTCTCCGCGGGACTTAGGCGAATTGTCGGCCGGGCTTCCGCTCTTCTCCGCTTCTCCTCTCATCCGCTCCTCCGCTCCTCCGCCCTGGGCCCTGGTATTCCTGAACTGCTAGACATAAGCGAATCAGGCTCCAGGCCTTTGTACTCCCTCTCCGCGGGACTTAGGCGAATATTCGGCCGGGCTTCCGCTCACCTTCGCTCCTCCGCTCATCCGCTCCTCCGCTCCTCCGCTCCTCCGCTCTGGGCCCTGGTACTCCTGAACTGCTTGCCATAAGCGAATCAGGCTCCAGGCCCTGGTACTCCCAATCCGCGGGACTCAGGCGAAATGTGGGCCGGGTTTCAGCTCTCCTCCGCTCCTCCGCTCCCCCACTCATCCGCCCCTCCGCTCCTCCGCTCCTCCGCTCCGGGCCCTGGTACTCCGGAACCGCAGGACATAAGCGATTCAGGCTCCAGGGCCTGGTAATCCCCTTCCGCGGGACTCAGGCGAATTGTCGGCTGGGCTTCCGCTCTCTTCCGCTCCTCCGCTCCTCCGCTCCTCCGCTCCTCTGCTCCTCCGCTCCTCCGCTCCTCCGGTCTTCCGCTCCGGGCCCTGGAACTCCCGATCTGCGGGACTTCGGTGAATTCCAGGCCAGTCTTCTGCTCTCCTCCCCTCCTCCTTTTTTTCCCTCCCCCGCTTTGGACCCTTGAACTCCCGAACCGGGCCGGGCTTCTGCCCTCCGCCTCTCCTCTGCTCATCCGCTCCAGGCCCTGGAACTCCCTGTCATCCAGTCATTCGCATGTGTGTGCCCGGAGGCCCGGGAGCTCCACTCAAACGTCCGGGGGATAAGGGTAAGGGGTCCTGCTCCCCCCCCCCCCCCTCGCCGCCTCTGAGAAGAGAAACATCTCCTCCGCTCCTCCGCTCCTCCGCTCCTCCGCTCCTCCGCTTCTCAGCTCCTCCGCTCCTCCGCTGCGGAACCAGGTACTACCGATACGCCAGACGCAGGTGAATTGCGGACAGGGCTTTTCCTGTCCTCCGCTCCTCCGCTTTGGGCCCTGGAACTCCCGAACCGCTGGACATAAGCGAATCACGGTCCGGGCTTCTGCCCTCCTCCGCTCCTCACCTCATCCGCTTAAGGCCCTGGTACTCCCAGTCCGCGGGACCCCCCCCCCACCCACCAAAACAAACTCTCACACACACATAAACACACGCACACACACACACACACACACACACACACACAGACACACACACACAGACACACACCCACCCACACACACCCACCCACACACACACACACACACACACACACACACACACACACACACACCTGAACTCATCATAGCTGTGCTAATAACATTGGCCGAAACGTATCCACAACAAAACAAACATTAGCTCATCCACTCATTCACATATGTGTGTGCCCAGAGGTACGGGAGCTCCAGTCATACGTCCGGGTGATCTATGTCCGGAGAAGGCTCACATTGGCCGGTCTAAGGGGTCCTGCTGCCCCCAAGCTTCCCCGCCTTTGAGAAGAGAAACATAACTCCGCTCCTCCGCTCCTCCGCTTCTCAACTCCTCTGCTCCTCCGCTATGGGCCCTGGTACTCCCGATCCTCTGAACTCAGGCGAATAGCGTGACGTGCTTCTGCTCTCCTATAAGCCCCTACACACTTCTAACACGGCTGTTATCACCCTGTTACTGCATTACAATGACACCCATTTGCTTTTGATCTCAGTGTCTGCCACTGTACGGAAAAAGCGGGGGGGACGGGGGGGGGGGGGGGGGGGGGGGGGACGGGAGACATAAGGGCATTCGTTCTGTATGTAATCAGAAGTTAATAGTGTTAACGGTTTGCGAGAATTTTTAATGCTAAACAAAAACAGAAAATTAAAAGGAAATAATTAAATAAATAGATAGAAAAATAAAATTAAAAACTAAAAAAAAAAATTGTAAGGGGAATATAACATGTAATTAAGTTGGCCGTTCACAAGGAATCTCAGACATCAAACTGTTTTTAATTGAACATTAATAGTACACACAAATATACAAATGTACAAATAAACATAGCAAGGTAGAACTGAATGTCAATGAAACAACCAGGGATGAGGAAGCAACGGACAGAAGGACATTTGTTCTGTATGGAATCAGAAGTTAATAGTGTTAACGGTTTGTGAGAAATTTACAGTGCTAGACAAAAAAAGAAATTAAAAGGAAATAATTAAATCAATAGATAGACAAATAAAAAATTAAAACGAAAAAAAAATTGCAAGGGGAATATAACATGTAATCAAGTTGTTTTTCTTTTTTTCCAAAAAAAAGGAATCTCAGACATGGGTAACTGTATATTTTTTAGTTTTTGGATTTTTCCATAAGTTTTAAGGTTTTTTTTTTATAATTCAAAATCGTTTATGAAGAAATTAAAATTTGGGGAGCATTTTTGCATTCTGTTTTTGTGAATGAAGAATTCGGCCAGGCCTAAAAGAACATTGACACAGAGTTCATCTGTTATGTTGCTTAAAAGTAAACCAAATGTGATATCATCTTTTGAGAGGGAAACTGGTGACGATGGAATGAGAATGAGAAAAAATATATGGTCAGTGGTTTCAATGTTGTCTTCACAAAATGTACAAATATTATCTTCAAAAGTAAAGCGTACCCTCAATAATTCCTGAGATGGGTAGATGTCATTCATAATTTAGAAGTGGGTCTCTTTTTGCCTTGGGGGGTATGGGTAGAGTCAGATACATAGTTCGCAGCGTGGCAATCGATTCCTTATCAAATTTATTTCAAATATTATTTTTGTTTTGACGTCCAGGGAATAAGTTTCCTGTGAAACATGTCCTAATAAAGGAGTTGCTGCACTTTCTGTCCAGAATTGAGATTCCCTGGAGTGATAGTCGGGGTAACTGTAGTTGTACGGTTCGGTGCGTAATTATATTTTTGGTCAGGAATACAAATTGTCGAGGCAGTGCGTTTCATAACTTTATCAACTCTAATATGGGAGGCTTAAATCTGTGTGTAGTACAGAACTGTTCATAGTCTAGACGACTGCCATTGTCATCCATCAAGTCAATTATTGACCATATACCTTTCTCAAAGCATTCCTTGTAAAACAGAGGTTTGTTGCCACGCAGTACATATCTATTGTTCCAAATTATTGTACTGTGTGTTGAGAAATTGTGTACATATATCATTTTCCAGTATAATAGTATTTGTTTATGGAACTCTGAAAATTGGACAGGAATCTTGTTGATATCCAAGTCAGAGATAAGTAGAAGACTTAGGCTGCCGACTATGTTGAATAAGTAGTTTGGAGTACAATACCAGAAAGAATGATGATGTTTGATCCAGGATTTCAACCAGTTCACCTTCAATGTCCCATTCAGGCAGTCCAACTCTATCACTTTCAGCCCTCCGTCACTTGTTTCTTTCCCCATATGTGATTTTTTTAGATGGTGTGGTCTGTTCCTCCAGATAAAGTTGAAATTTATTTGGTTAATAGATTTTATGAGTTGATTTGGAGCAGCATTGGAATACACTGGGTATATACATCTGGATAAACATTCCATTTTAGTCAAATATATCGGGCCTAATATTGATAAATCTCTGTGGAGCCATATATTCAGTTTTGCTTTACTTTGATTCAGTTTAGATTCAATGTTCCTGGATTGATTTAACTTTTGGTCCTTAGATAGGAAAATGCTCAAGTATTTTATTTCTGATTTGATAGGAACATTGCTGATTTCCTTTAGTGGTGAGTCATGCAGCGCAAGAAGTTTGCATTTCTTTAAGTTTAATGACAATCCTGAAGCCTTGGAGAATGTTTTAATTTTTTCAACGCTTATTGGGACTTGATGTTCATTTTTCAAAACTAAGGGTGTGTCATCTGCCAGCAGGCTAATAACAATTTCTGTCCCCGACATTATTTCTGTCCCACACATACACACACACACACACACACACACACACACACACACACACACATAGACACACACACACACACACACACACACACACACTCACACACACCTTAATTCCACTCTTTTATATACGCATGTCTGGAGTTCCGGGAGCTCGTTCTCAACGTTCTGGGGACAATCATAGCTGTGCTGATAGCATTAGCCGAAACGCACCCCCCCCACACCACCACCACCCCACACACACACATTAGCTCCTCCATTCATTCACATGTACACGCCGGCTGCTCCGGGAGCTCCACGCCGACGTTTCGGGGATCGATGTCCGGAGAAGGTGCACCATTGCCGGTCCGCGGTGTCCTGTAGACCCCCCCCCTCCATACACACATGCAATACGCCTTGAAACGCATCGCTCGCACCGGCGTCCTACTGCCCCTAAACTTCCCATCCTCTGCCATTGAGAAGAGAAACATTACCTCCGCTCCTCCATTCCTCCGCTTCTCCGCTCCACCGCTCCTCCGCTCCTCCGCGATGGGCCCTGGTACCCCCCCCCACCTAAACAAACTCTCACACATACACACACGAACACACTCACACAGACACAAAAACAAACACACACACACACACACACACACACACACACACACACACACACACACACACCTTAACTCATCTTAGCTGTGCTAATAGCATTAGCCGAAACGCATCCACAACCAAACAAACATTAGCTCATCCACTCATTCACATGTGTGTGCCCAATGCTCCGGCAGCTCCAATCATACTACCGGGTGATCTATGTCCGGAGAATGCTCACATTAGCCCGTCTAAGGGGTTCTTCTGCCCCCAAGCTTCCCCGCCTCTGAGAGAAGAAACATTACCTCCGCTCCTCTGCTCCTCCGCTTCTCAGCTCCACCGCTCCTCCGCGATGGGCCCTGGTACTCCCCCCCCTCCCCCCCACCTAAACAAACTCTCACACAAAATCACTCACACACACACAAAAACACACAAACACACACACACACACATACACACACACCTGAACTTATCATAGCTGTGCTAATAGCATTAGCCGAAACGCATTCACAACCAAACAAACATTAGCTAAACCACTCATTCACATGTGTGTGCCCAATGGTACTCCCTGTCCACGACCCCCCCCCCCACCAAAAGAGCCTCTCACACACACACACACACACAAAGACACTCACACACACACAGACACACACATAATCACATACACATACCTTAAGTCTTCATAGCTGTGCTAATAGCTTTAGCCGAAACGCATCCACAACCAAACAAACATTAGCTCATCCACTCATTCACATGTGTGTGCCCTGGTACTCCGTGTCCGCGACCCCCCCCCCCACCAAAACAAACTATCACACACATACACAAAGACACTCACACACACACACACACTGACACACATACACACATTAAGTCATCATAGCTGTGCTAGTAGCATTAGCCGAACGCATCCACAACCAAACAAACATTAGCTCATCCACTCATTCACATGTGTGTGCCCAATGGTCCGCTTCTCCGCTCCACCGCTCCTCCACTATGGGCCCTGGTACTCCCGATCCGCCGGACTCAGGAGAATTAAGAATAAGAATCAGAACAACTTTATTAATCCCGAAGGAAATTGCAGTGCCAGAGTTACAGAAAATATAACAGTAATAAATAATAAAAGAAAGGCAGAATTATAAATAAAAATAAACTATAAACTATAAAGTGTTTCAGTGAAACTATAGAGTGTCTTAGTAAGCACTGATAAAACTATAAGTGTCTTAGTAACAAGTGGGGTAAGGAGTGCGCAATAGTATGATAGAAGGGAACATTATAGTGTAGCTGTTATGAGATGAGATGAAATATTGCACAATGTAGCTGTTATGAGATGAAATATTGCACAGTTTCTGAATATTGCACAGAAATGAGATATTGCACATTTTTGTTTGTTTTTAAGTTAAAGATAGGTTTTTATGGTTGCCGGCGGCTGAATGGGACGTGCTTCTGCCCTCCATCCGCTCCACAGCTCATCCGCTCCAGGCCCAGCTACCCCCTGTCCGCGCCCCCCCCCCACCTAAACAAACTGTCACACACATATACACAATCGCACAGACAAACACACACACACACACACACAAGAACACACAAACACACAAGAACACACAAACACACAAACACACACACACACACACACACCTTAAGTCATCATACCTGTGCTAATAGCTCCCAAGCTTCCCCGCCTCTGAGAGGAGAAACAATACCTCCGCTACTCCGCTTCTCAGCTCCACCGCTCCTCCGCTATGGGCCCTGGTAACCCCCCCACCTAAACACACTCACACACACACAAAAACACACAAACACACACACGCACACACACACACATACACACACACAAACACACACACAAACACACCTTAACTCATCATAGCTGTGCTAATAGCATTAGCCGAAACGCATCCACGACCAAACAAACATTAGCTCATCCACTCATTCACATGTGTGTGCCCAATGGTCCGGGAGCTCCAATCATACGTCCGGGGGATCTATGTCCGGAGAATGTGAGCATTAGCCCGTCTAAGGGGTTCTTCTGCCCCCAAGCTTCCCCGCCTCTGAGAGAAGAAACATTACCTTCGCTCCTCTGCTCCTCCGCTTCTCAGCTCCACCGCTCCTCCGCTATGGGCCCTGGTACTCCCCCCCCCCCACCTAAACAAACTCTCACACAAAATCACTCACACACACACAAAAACACACAAACACACACACACACACATACACACACACCTTAACTCATCATAGCTGTGCTAATAGCTTTAGCCGAAACACATCCACAACCAAACAAACATTAGCTTATCCACTCATTCACATGTGTGTGCCCTGGTACTCCGTGTCCGCGACCCCCCCCCCCACCAAAACAAACTATCACACACATACACAAAGACACTCACACACACACACACACACTGACACACATACACACATTAAGTCATCATAGTTGTGCTAATAGCATTAGCCGAAATGCATCCACAACCAAACAAACATTAGCTCATCCACTCATTCACATGTGTGTGCCCAATGGTTCGCTTCTCCGCTCCACCGCTCCTCCGCTCCTCCGCTATGGGCCCTGGTACTCCCGATCCGCCGGACTCAGGAGAATTATGGGACGTGCCTTTGCCCTCCATCCGCTCCACAGCTCATCCGCTCCAGGCCCAGCTACCCCCTGTCCGCGCCCCCCCCCCACCTAAACAAATTGTCACACACATATACACAAACGCACACACAAACACACACACACACACACACACAAGAACACACAACACACAAACACACAAACACACACACACACACACACCTTAAGTCATCATACCTGTGCTAATAGCTCCCAAGATTCCCCGCCTCTGAGAGGAGAAACAATACCTCCGCTACTCCGCTCCTCCGCTTCTCAGCTCCACCGCTCCTCGGCTATGGGCCCTGGTACCCCCCCCCCACCTAAACACACTCACTCACACACAAAAACACACAAACACACACACGCACACACACACACATACACAAACACACCTTAACTCATCATAGCTGTGCTAATAGCTTTAGCCGAAACGCATCCACAACCAAACAAACATTAGCTTATCCACTCATTCACATGTGTGTGCCCTGGTACTCCGTGTCCGCGACCCCCCCCCCCACCAAAACAAACTATCACACACATACACAAAGACACTCACACACACACACACACACTGACACACATACACACATTAAGTCATCATAGTTGTGCTAATAGCATTAGCCGAAATGCATCCACAACCAAACAAACATTAGCTCATCCACTCATTCACATGTGTGTGCCCAATGGTTCGCTTCTCCGCTCCACCGCTCCTCCGCTCCTCCGCTATGGGCCCTGGTACTCCCGATCCGCCGGACTCAGGAGAATTATGGGACGTGCCTTTGCCCTCCATCCGCTCCACAGCTCATCCGCTCCAGGCCCAGCTACCCCCTGTCCGCGCCCCCCCCCCACCTAAACAAATTGTCACACACATATACACAAACGCACACACAAACACACACACACACACACACACAAGAACACACAACACACAAACACACAAACACACACACACACACACACCTTAAGTCATCATACCTGTGCTAATAGCTCCCAAGATTCCCCGCCTCTGAGAGGAGAAACAATACCTCCGCTACTCCGCTCCTCCGCTTCTCAGCTCCACCGCTCCTCGGCTATGGGCCCTGGTACCCCCCCCCCACCTAAACACACTCACTCACACACAAAAACACACAAACACACACACGCACACACACACACATACACAAACACACCTTAACTCATCATAGCTGTGCTAATACCATTAGCCGAAACGCATCCACTACCAAACAAACATTAGCTCATCCACTCATTCACATGTGTGTGCCCAATGGTCTGGGAGCTCCAATCATACGTCCGGGGGATCTATATCTGGAGAAGGCTCACAGTGGCTGGTCTAAAGCGTCCTACTGCCCCCAAACTTCCCATCCTCTGCCTTTGAGAAGAGAAAAATGACCTCCGCTCCTCCATTCCTCCGCTTCTCCGCTCCACCGCTCTTCCGCGATGGGCCTTGGTACCCCCCCTCCACCTAAACAAACTCTCACACACACACACATGACCACCCTCACACAGACACAAAAACAAACAAACAGACACACACACACACACACACACACACACACACACCTTAACTCATCATAGCTGTGCTAATAGCATTAGCCGAAACGCATCCACAACCAAACAAACATTAGCTCATCCACTCATTCACATGTGTGTGCCCAATGGTCCGGGAGCTCCAATCATACGTTCGGGGGATCTATGTCCGGAGAATGCTCACATTAGCCCGTCTAAGGGGTTCTGATGCCCCCAAGCTTCCCCGCCTCTGAGAGGAGAAACTATACGTCTGCTACTCCGCTCCTCCGCTCCTCCGCTTCTCAGCACCACTGCTCCTCCGCTTTGGGCCCTGGAATTCCCGAACCGCTGGACATAAGCGAATCAAGGCCGGGCATCTGCCCTCCTCCGCTCCTCAGCTCATCTGTTCGAGGCCCTGGTACTCCCTGTCCGCGCCCCCCCCCCCACCTAAACAAACTCACACACACACACACACACGAACACACACACAGACACACACAGACACACACCTTAACTCATCTTAGCTGTGCTAATAGCATTAGCCGAAACGCATCCACAACCAAACAAACATTAGCTCATCCACTCATTCACATGTGTGTGCCCAATGGTCCGGCAGCTCCAATCATACGACCGGGGGATCTATGTCCGGAGAATGCTCACATTAGCCCGTCTAAGGGGTTCTGCCCCCAAGCTTCCCCGCCTCTGAGAGAAGAAACATTACCTCCGCTCCTCCGCTCCTCCGCTTCTCAGCTCCACCGCTCCTCCGCGATGGGCCCTGGTACTCCCCCCCCCACCTAAACAAACTCTCACACAAAATCACTCACACACACACAAAAACACACAAACACACACACACACACACATACACACACACCTTAACTCATCATAGCTGTGCTAATAGCATTAGCCGAAACGCATCCACAACCAAACAAACATTAGCTCATCCACTCATTCACATGTGTGTGCCCTATGGTACTCCCTGTCCGCGACCCCCCCCACCAAAAGAGCCTCTCACACACACAAAGACACTCACACACACACAGACACACATATACACTCATACACACACCTTAAGTCTTCATAGCTGTGCTAATAGCTTTAGCCGAAACGCATCCACAACCAAACAAACATTAGCTCCTCCACTCATTCACATGTGTGTGCCCTGGTACTCCTTGTCCGTGACCCCCCCACCCCCCCTACCAAAACAAACAATCACACACATACACAAAGACACTCACACACACACACACACTGACACACATACACACATTAAGTCATGATAGCTGTGCTAATAGCATTAGCCGAAATGCATCCACAACCAAACAAACATTAACTCATCCACTCATTCACATGTGTGTGCCCAATGGTCCGCTTCTCCGCTCCACCGCTCCTCCGCTATAGGCCCTGGTACTCCCGATCCACAAACACACACAAACACACACACACACACACACACACAAGAACACAAAAACACACAAACACACAAACACCCACACACACACACACCTTAAGTCATCATAGCTGTGCTAATAGCATTAGCCGAAACGCATCCACAACCAAACAAACATTAGCTCGTCCACTCATTCAAATGTATGTGCCCAGAGGTCCTGGATCTCCGGTCATACGTCCGGGGCATCTATGTCCGGAGAAGGCTCACATTTGCCGGTCTAAGGGGTCCTGCTGCCCCCAAGCTTCCCCGCCTTTGAGAAGAGAAATATAATATCGCTCCTCCGCTCCTCCGCTTCTCAACACCTCCGCTCCTCCGCTATTGGCCCTGGTACTCCCGATCCTGCAAACTCAGGAGAATTGCGAGAGGTGCTTCTGCTCTCCTCCACTCCTCCGCTTCTCCGCTCCTCCGCTTTTCCGCTTTGGGCCCTGGAACTCCCGAACCGCTGGATATAAGGGAATCACGGGCTGGGCTTATGCCCTCCTCTGCTCCTCAGCTCATCCGCTCGAGGCCCTGGTACTCCCTGTCCGCGACCCCCCCCCACCTAAACAAACTCTCACACACACACACAGACACACTCACACACACACACACACACACACACACACATACACGCACACCTTAACTCATCATAGCTGTGCTAATAGCATTAGCCGAAACGCATCCACAACTAAACAAACATTAGCTCTTCCACTCATTCACATGTGTGTGCCCAATGGTCCGGGAGCTCCAATCATACGTCCGGGGGATCTATGTCCGGAGAATGCTCATATTAGCCCATCTAAGGGGTTCTGCTGCCCCCAAGCTTCCCCGCCTCTGAGTGGAGAAACAATACTTCCGCTACTCCGCTCCTCCGCTTCTCAGCTCCACCGCTCTTCCGCTATGGGCCCTGGTACTCCCCCCCTCCACCTAAATAAACTCTCACACATACACACACAAGAACACACTGACACACAAACACACAAAGACACACACACAGCTCAGCTCCACCGCTCCTCCGCTTTGGGCCCTGGAATTCCCGAACCGCTTGACATAAGCGAATCACGGGCCGGGCTTCTGCCCTCCTCCGCTCCTCAGCTCATCCGCTCTTGGCACTGGTACTCCCTGTCCGCGACCCCCCCCCCCCCACCAAAACAACCTCACTCACACAAACACACAAAGACACTCACACACACACACAAACACACACACACCTTAAGTCTTCATAGCTGTGCTAATAGCGTTAGCCGAAAAGCATCCACAACCAAACAAACATTAGCTCATCCAATCATTCACAAGTATGTACCAAGAGGTCCGGGAGCCCCGGTCATACGTCCGGGAGAGCTATGTCCATAGAAGGCTCATATTGGCCAGTCTAAGGGGTCCTGCTGCCCCAAAGCTTCCCCGCCTTTGAGAAGAGAAACATAAGTCTGCTCCTCCACTCCTCCGCTCCTCCGCTCTTCCGCTCCTCCTCTCCTCCGCTCCTCCGCTTCTCCGCTCCTCCGCTCCTCCGCTCCTCCGCTCCTCCGCTCCTCCGCTCCTCCGCTCCTCCGGTACTCCGCTCCTCCGCTCCTCCGCTCCTGGCCCTGGTACTCCTGAACTGCTGGACATAAGCGATTCAGGCTCCAAACCCTGGTACTCCCCTTCCGCGGGACTCAGGCGAATTGTCGGACGGGCTTCCGCTCTCCTCCGCTCCTCCGCTCCTCTGCTCTTCCGCTCCTCCGCTCCTCCGCTCCTCCTCTCCTCCGCTCCTCCGCTTCTCCGTTCTTCCGCTCATCCGCTGCTGGCCCTGGTACTCCTGAACTGCTGGACCTGGGCGAATCAGGCTCCAGGCCCTGGTACTCCCTCTCCGCGGGACTCAGGTGAATTGTCGGCCGGGCTTCCGCTCTCCTCCGCTTCTCTTCTCATCCGCTCCTCCGCTCCGCCGCTCAAGTTCCTGGTACTCCTGACCGTTGGATATAAGTGAACCTGCTCAAGGCCCTGGTACTCCCAATCCGCGGGACTCTGGCGAAATGTGGACCGTGCTTCCCCTCTCCTCCGCTCCTCCACTCATCCGCCCCTCCGCTCCTTTGCTCCTCCGCAATGGCCCTGGTACTCCTGAACTGCTGAACATCATTTAATCACGCTACAGGCCCTGGTACTCCCTTTCTCCGGGATTTAGGCATATTGTGGTCCATGCTTCCGCTCTCCTCCGTTCCTCCGCGCCTCTGCTCCTCCGCTCCTCCGCTTCTCCGTTCTTCCGCTCATCCGCTCCGCCGCTCATCCGCTACTGGCCCTGGTACTCCTGAACTGCTGGACCTGGGTGAATCAGGCTCCAGGCCCTGGTACTCCCTCTCCGCGGGACTCAGGTGTATTGTCGGCCGGGCTTCCGCTCTCTTCCGCTTCTCCTCTCATCCGCTCCTCCGCTCCTCCGCTCCTCCGCTCCTTTGCTCCTCCGCTCCACCGCTTCTCCGTTCTTCCGCTCATCCGCTCTGCCGCTCATCCGCTCCTGTCCCTGGTACTCCTGAACTGCTGGACATAAGCGATTCAGGCTCCAGACCCTGGTACTCCCCTTCCGCGGGACTCAAGCGAATTGTCGGCCGGGCTTCCGCTCACCTCCGCTCCTCCGCTCCTCCGCTCCTCCGCTCCTCCGCTCCTCCGCTCCTCCGCTCCTCCGCTCCTCCTCTCTGGGCCCTGGTACTCCTGAACTGCTTGCCATAGGCATATAAGGCTCCAGGCCCTGGTGCTCCCAATCCGCGGGCTTCCGCTCACCTCCGCTCCTCCGCTCATCCGCTCATCCGCTCCTCCGCTCCCCCGCTCTTCCGCTCAAGGCCCTGGTACTCCCGAACCGCTGGACATAAGCGAATCATGCTCCAGTTTCCTGGTACTCCCTATCCGTGTGACTTAGGCGAATTGTCGGCCGGGCTTCCGCTCACCTCCGCTCCTCCGCTCCTCCGCTCCTCCGCTCCTCCGCTCCTCCGCTCTTCTGCTCATCTGCTCCTCCGCTCCCCCGCTCCAGGCCCTGGTACTCCCAATCCGCGGGACTTAGGCGAATTGTCGGCCGGGCTTCCGCTCTCCTCCGCTTCTCCTCTCATCCGCTCCTCCGCTCCGGGCCCTGGTACTCCTGAACTGCTAGACATAAGCGATTCAGGCTGAAGGCCCTGGTAATCCCCTTCCGCAGGACTCAGGAGAATTGTCGGCTGGGCTTCCGATCTCTTCCGCTTCTCCCCTCCTCCGCACCTCCGCTCCTCCGCTCCTCTGCTCATCTGCTCCTCCGCTCCCCCGCTCCAGGCCCTGGTACTCCCAATCCGCGGGACTAAGGCGAATTGTCGGCCGGGCTTCCGCTCTCCTCCGCTTCTCCGCTCCTCTGCTCCTCCGCTACTCCGCTCCTCCGCTCCTCCGCTCTAGGCCCTGGTACTCCTGAACTGCTTGCCATAAGCGAATCAGGCTCCAGGCCCTGGTACTCCCAATCCACGGGACTCAGGCGAAATGTGGGCCGGGCTTCCGCTCTCCTCCGCTCCTCCGCTCCTCCACTCCTCCGCTCCTCCCCTCCGGCCCTGGTACTCCTGAACTGCTGGACATAAGCGAAACAGGCTCCAGGCCCTGGTACTCCCTTTACGCGGGACTTAGGCGAATATTCGGCCGGGCTTCCGCTCACCTCCGCTCCTCCGCTCCTCCGCTCCTCCGTTCCGGCCCTTGTACTCCTGAACTGCTGGACATAAGCGAATCAGGCTCAAGGCCCTGGTACTCCTTCTCCGCGGGACTTAGGCGAATTGTCGGCCGGGCTTCCGCTCACCTCCGCTCCTCCGCTCATCCGGTCCTCCACTCATCCGCCCCTCCGCTCCTTCGCTCCTCCGCACCTGGCCCTGGTACACCTGCATTGCTGAACATCATTAAATCACGTTTATGGCCCTGGTACTCCCTCTCCGCTGGAGTCAGGCGAATTGTCGACCGGGCTTCCGCTCTCCTAAGCTCATCCGCTCATCCGCTCCTCCGCTCCTCCGCTGTGGGCCCTGGTACTCCGGAACCGCAGGACATAAGCGATTCAGGCTCCAGGCCCTGGTACTCCCTTTCCGCGGGACTCAGGCAAATTTTCGGCCGGATTCCGCTCTCCTCCGCTCATCCGCTCCTCCGCTCCACCACTTAAACGTTCTTCAACTCCTCCGCTCCTCCGCTCCGGGCCCTGGTACTCCTGAACTGCTAGACATAATCGAATCAGGTACCAGGCCTTGGTACTCCCTCTCCGCGGGACTTAGGCGAATTTTCGGCCGGGCTTCTGCTCACCTCCGCTCCGCCGCTCATCTGCTCCTCCGCTCCTCCGCTCCTCCGCTCCTCCGCTCCTCCGCTCCTCCGCTCTTCTGCTCATCTGCTCCTCCGCTCCCCCATTCCGGGCCCTGGTACTCCCAATCCGCGGAACTTAGGCGAATTGTCGGCCGGGCTTCCGCTCTCCTCCGCTTCTCCTCTCATCCGCTCCGCCGCTCCTCCGCCTCGGGCCCTGGTACTCCTGAACTGCTAGACATAAGCGAATCAGGCTCCAGGTCCTGGTACTCCCTCTCCGCGGGACTCAGGCGAATTGCCGGCCGGGCTTCCGCTCTCCTCCGCTCCTTCGCTCCTCCGCTCCTCCGTTCTGGCCCTGGTACTCCTGAACTGCTGGACATAAGCGAATTAGGTTCCAGGCCCTGGTACTCCCTCTCCGCGGGACTTAGGCGAATTTTTGGCCGGGCTTCCGCTCTCCTCCGCTCTTCCGCTCCTCCGGTCATCTGCTCATCCGCTCCGGGCCCTGGTACTCCGGACCGCTTGACATAAGTGAATCAGGCTCCCAGCCCTGGTACTCCTGAACTGCTGGACATAAATGAATCAGGCTCCAGGCCCTGGTACTCCCTCTCCGCGGGACTCAGGCGAATTGCCGGCCGGGCTTCCGCTCTCCTCCACTCCTCCGCTCATCCACTCATCCGCCCCTCCCCTCCTCCGCTCCTCCGCACCTGGCCCTGGTACTCCTGAATTGCTGAACATCATTAAATCACGCTTCAGGCCCTGGTACTCCCTTTCCGCGGGACTCAAGCGAATTGTCGGCAGGATTCCGCTCTCCTCCGCTCCTCCGCTCCTCGGCTCCTCCCCACCTCCGCTCCTCCGCTCCTCCGCTCCTCCGCTCCTCCGCTTCTCCGCTCCTCCACTCCTCCGCTCCTCCGCTCCTCCGCTTCTCCTCTCATCCACTCCTCCGCACCTCCGCTCCGGGCCCTGGTACTCCTGAACTGCTGGACATAAGCGAATCAGGCTCCAGGCCCTGGTACTCCCTTTCCGCGGGACTTAGGCGAATATTCGGCCGGGCTTTCGCTCATTCCGGCTCCTCCGCTCCTCCGCTCCTCCGCTCCTCCGCTCCTCCGCTCCTCCGCTCCTCCGCTCCTCCGCTCCTCCGCTCTGGGCCCTGGTACTCCTGAACTGCTTGCCATAAGCGAATCAGGCTCCAGTCCCTGGTACTCCAGATCCGCGGGACTAAGGCAAAAAGTGGGCCGGGGTTCCGCTCTCCTCCGCTCCTCCACTCATCCAACCCTCCGCTCGTCCGCTCCTCCGCTCCAGCCCTGGTACTCCTGAACTGCTGGATATCATTAAATCACGCTTCTGGTCCTGGTACTCCCTTTCCGCGGGACTCAGGCGAATTGTCGGCCGGATTCCGCTCTCCTCCGGTCCTCCGCTCCTCCGCTTCTCCGGTCCTCCGGTCCTCCGCTCCTCCCCTCCTCCGTTCCGGCCCTGGTACTCCTGAACTGCTGGACATAAGCGAATCAGGCTCAAGGCCCTGGTACTCCTTCTCCGCGGGACTTAGGCGAATTGTCGGCCGGGCTTCCGCTCTCCTCCGCTTCTCCTCTCATCCGCTCCTCCGCACCTCCGCTCCGGGCCCTGGTACTCCTGAACATCTAGACATAAGCGAATCAGGCTCCAGGCCCTGGTACTCCCTTTCCGCGGGACTTAGGCGAATATTCGGCCGGGCTTACGCTCACCTCCGCTCCACCGCTCATCCGCTCATCCGCTCCTCCGCTCCTCCGCTCTGGGCCCTGGTACTCCTGAACTGCTTGCCATAAGCGAATCAGGCTCCAGGCCCTGGTACTCCCTTTCCGCGGGACTTAGGCGAATTGTCGGCCGGGCTTCCGCTCTCCTCCGCTTCTCCTCTCATCCGCTCCGCCGCTCGTCCGATTCGGGCCCTGGTACTCCTGAACTGCTAGACATAAGCGAATCAGGCTCCAGGTCCTGTTACTCCCTCTCCGCGGGACTTAGGCGAATTGTTTGCCGGGCTACCGCTCTCCTCCGCTCCTCCGCTCTTCCGCTCCCCCGCTCCGGGCCCTGGTACTCCGGACCGCTTGACATAAGTGTATCAGGCTCCAAGCCCTGGTACTCCCAATCCGCGGGACATAGGGGAAATGTGGGCCGGCCTTCCGCTCTCCTCCGCTCCTCCGCTCCTCCGCTCCTCCGATCATCCGCTCATCCGCTCATCCGCTCATCCGCTCATCCGCTCATCCGCTCCTGCGCTCCTCCGCTCCTCCGCTCCTGGCCCTGGTACTCCTGAACTGCTGGACATAAGCGACTCAGGTTCTAGGCCCTGGTACTCCTTCTCCGTGGGACTCAGGCGAATTGCCGGCCGGGCTTCCGCTCTCCTCAGCTCATCCGCTCATCCGCTCATCCGCTCATCCGCTCATCCGCTCCTCCGCTCCTCCGCTCCTCCGCTCCTCCGCTCCTCCGCTCCTCCGCTCCACCGCTCCGGCCCTGGTACTCCTGAACTGCTGGACATAAGCGAATCAGGCTCCAGGCCCTGGTACTCCCTCTCCGCGGGACTAAGGCGAATTGTCGGCCGGGCTTCCGCTCTCCTCCGCTTCTCCGCTCCTCCGCTCCTCCGCTCCTCCGCTCTAGGCCCTGGTACTCCTGAACTGCTTGCCATAAGCGAATCAGGCTCCAGGCCCTGGTACTCCCAATCCGCGGGACTCAGGCGAAATGTGGGCCGGGCTTCCGCTCTCCTCCGCACCCCCACTCCTCCGCTCATCCGCCCCTCCGCTCCTCCGCTCCGCCGCTCTGGGCCCTGGTACTCCTGAACTCCTTGCCATAAGCGAATCAGGCTCCAGGCCCTGGTACTCCCAATCCGCGGGACTCAGGCGAAATGTGG
The DNA here is from genome assembly GCF_037954325.1 of Fistularia commersonii. Lineage (NCBI taxonomy): Eukaryota > Metazoa > Chordata > Actinopteri > Syngnathiformes > Fistulariidae > Fistularia > Fistularia commersonii. Next base: position 88,415 of record NW_028234029.1, read on the forward strand.
GCCGGTCTTCCGCTTTCCTCCCCACCTCCGCTCCTCCACTCATCCGCCCCTCCGCTCCTCCGCACCTGGGCCTGGTACTCCTGAATTGCTGAACATCAATAAATCACGCTTCTGGCCCTGGTACTCCCTCTCCGCTGGACTCAGGCGAATTGTCGGCCGGATTCCGCTCTCCTCCGCTCATCCGCTCCTCCGCTCCACCGCTTAAACGTTATTTTGCTCATCCGCTCCTCCGCTCCTCCGCTCCTGGCCCTGGTACTCCTGAACTGCTGGACATAAGCGAATCAGGCTCCAGGACTTGGTACTCCCTCTCCGCGGGACTCAGGCGAATTGCCGACCGGGCTTCCGCTCACCTCAGCTCATCCGCTCCTCCGCTCCTCCGCTCCTCCGCTCCTCCGCTCCTCCGCTCCTCCGCTCCACCGCTCCGGCCCTGGTACTCCTGAACTGCTGGACATAAGCGAATCAGGCTCCAGGCCCTGGTACTCCCTCTCCGCGGGACTAAGGCGAATTGTTGGCCGGGCTTCCGCTCTCCTCCGCTTCTCCGCTCCTCCGCTCCTCCGCTCCTCCGCTCTAGGCCCTGGTACTCCTGAACTGCTTGCCATAAGCGAATCAGGCTCCAGGCCCTGGTACTCCCAATCCGCGGGACTCAGGCGAAATGTGGGCCGGGCTTCCGCTCTCCTCCGCACCTCCACTCCTCCGCTCATCCGCCCCTCCGCTCCTCCGCTCCGCCGCTCTGGGCCCTGGTACTCCTGAACTCCTTGCCATAAGCGAATCAGGCTCCAGGCCCTGGTACTCCCAATCCGCGGGACTCAGGCGAAATGTGGGCCGGTCTTCCGCTTTCCTCCCCACCTCCGCTCCTCCACTCATCCGCCCCTCCGCTCCTCCGCACCTGGGCCTGGTACTCCTGAATTGCTGAACATCAATAAATCACGCTTCTGGCCCTGGTACTCCCTCTCCGCTGGACTCAGGCGAATTGTCGGCCGGATTCCGCTCTCCTCCGCTCATCCGCTCCTCCGCTCCACCGCTTAAACGTTATTTTGCTCATCCGCTCCTCCGCTCCTCCGCTCCTGGCCCTGGTACTCCTGAACTGCTGGACATAAGCGAATCAGGCTCCAGGACTTGGTACTCCCTCTCCGCGGGACTCAGGCGAATTGCCGACCGGGCTTCCGCTCACCTCAGCTCATCCGCTCCTCCGCTCCTCCGCTCCTCCGCTCCTCCGCTCCTCCGCTCCTGCGCTCCTCCGTTCCTCCGCTCCGGCCCTGGTACTCCTGAACTGCTGGACATAGCGAATCAGGCTCCTGGCCCTGGTACTCCCTCTCCGTGGGACTTAGGCGAATTGTTGGCCGGGCTTCCGCTCTCCTCCGCTCCTCCGCTCCTCCGCTCCTGGGCCCGGTTCTCCTGAACTGCTTGCCATAAGCGAATCAGGCTCCAGGCCCTGGTACTCCCTTTCCGCGGGACTCAGGCGAGATGTCGGCCGGATTCCGCTCTCCTCCGCTCATCCGCTCCGCCGCTCCACCGCTTAAACGTTCTTCTGCTCATCTGCCTCTCCGCTCCTCCGCTCCTGGCCCTGGTACTCCTGAACTGCTGGACATAAGCGAATCAGGTTCCAGGACCTGGTACTCCCTCTCCGCGGGACTCAGGCAAATTGCCGGCCGGGCTTCCGCTCTCCTCAGCTCATCCGCTTATCCGCTCCTCCGCTCCTCCGCTCCTCCGCTCCTCCGTTTCTCCGCTCCGGCCCTGGTACTCCTGAACTGCTGGACATAGCGAATCAGGCTCCTGGCCCTGGTACTCCCTCTCCGCGGGACTTAGGCGAATTGTTGGCCGGGCTTCCGCTCTCCTCCGCTCCTCCGCTCCTCCGCTCCTCCGCTCTGGGCCCGGTTCTCCTGAACTGCTTGCCATAAGCGAATCAGGCTCCAGGCCCTGGTACTCCCTTTCCGCGGGACTCAGGCGAGATGTCGGCCGGATTCCGCTCTCCTCCGCTCGTCCGCCCCTCCGCTCCACCGCTTAAACGTTCTTCTGCTCATCCGCTCCTCCGCTCCTCCGCTCCTGGCCCTGGTACTCCCCCTAACTGCTGGACATAAGCGAATCAGGCTCCAGGCCCTGGTACTCCCTCTCCGCTGGACTAAGGCGAATTGTCGGCCGGGCTTCCGCTCTCCTCCGCTCCTCCGCTCCTCCGCTCCTCCGCTCCTCCGCTCCTCTGCTCCTCCGCTCTGGGCCCTGGTACTCCTGAACTGCTTGCCATAAGCGAATCAGGCTCCAGGCCCTGGTACTCCCAATCCGCGGGACTCAGGCGAAATGTGGGCCGGGCTTCCGCTCTCCTCCCCACCTCCGCTCCTCCACTCATCCGCCCCTCCGCACCTCGGCCTGGTACTCCTGAATTGCTGAACATCATTAAATCACGCTTCTGGCCCTGGTACTCCCTTTCCGCGGGACTCAGGCGAATTGTCGGCCGGATTCCGCTCTCCTCCGCTCATCCGCTCCTCCGCTCCACCGCTTAAACGTTATTTTGCTCATCCGCTCCTCCGCTCCTCCGCTCCTGGCCCTGGTACTCCTGAACTGCTGGACATAAGCGAATCAGGCTCCAGGACCTGGTACTCCCTCTCCGCGGGACTAAGGCGAATTGCCGACCGGGCTTCCGCTCTCCTCAGCTCATCCGCCTATCCGCTCCTCCGCTCCTCCGCTCCTCCTTTCCTCCGCTCCTCCGCTCCTCCGCTCCGGCCCTGGTACTCCTGAACTGCTGGACATAGCGAATCAGGCTCCAGGCCCTGGTACTCCCTCTCCGCGGGACTTAGGCGAATTGTTGGCCGGGCTTCCGCTCTCCTCCGCTCCTCCGCTCCTCCGCTCCTCCGCTCCTCCGCTCCTCCGCTCCTCCGCTCCTCCGCTCTGGGCCCGGTTCTCCTGAACTGCTTGCCATAAGCGAATCAGGCTCCAGGCCCTGGGACTCCCTTTCCGCGGGACTCAGGCGAGATGTCGGCCGGATTCCACTCTCCTCCGCTCATCCGCTCCTCCGCTCCACCGCTTAAACGTTCTTCTGCTCATCCGCTCCTCCGCTCCTCCGCTCCTGACCCTGGTACTCCTGAACTGCTGGACATAAGCGAATCAGGCTCCAGGCTCTGGTACCCCCTCTCCGCGGGACTCAGGCGAATTGTTGGCCGGGCTTCCGCTCTCCTCCGCTCCTCCGCTCCTCCGCTCCTCCGCTCCCCCGCTCCTCCGCTCCTCCGCTCCTCCTCTCTTCCGCTCCGGGCCCTTGAACTCCCGATATGCGGGACTTCGGTGAATTCCGGGCCAGTCTTCTGCTCTTCTGCTCTCCTCCCCCCCTCCGCTTCTTTGCTCCCCCGCTTTGGACCCTGGAAATCCCGAACCGGGCCGGGCTTCTGCTCTCCGCCTCTCCTCTGCTCATCCGCTCCAGGCCCTGGCACTCCCTGTCATCCAGTCATTCGCATGTGCGTGCCCGGAAGTCCGGGAGCTCCACTCAACCGTCCGGGGGATACGGGTAAGGGGTCCTGCTCCCCCCCCCTTGCCGCCTCTGAGAAGAGAAACATCTCCGCTCCTCCGCTCCTCCGCTTCTCAAGTCCTCCGCTCCTCCGCTGCGGAACCAGGTACTACCGATCCGCCAGACTCAGGTGAATTGCGGACAGGGCTTTTGCTGTCCTCCGCTCCTCCGCTTTGGGCCCTGGAACTCCCGAACCGCTGGACATAAGCGAATCACGGTCCGGGCTTCTGCCCTCCTCCGCTCCTCACCTCATCCGCTCCAGGCCCTGGTACTCCCAGTACGCGGGAACCCCCCCCCACCCACCAAAACAAACTCTCACACACACACACACACACACACACCCATACACACACACACACACACACACACACACATACACACACACACACACACAACTGAACTCATCATAGCTGTGCTAATAGCATTGGCCGAAACGTATCCACAACAAAACAAACATTAGCTCATCCACTCATTCACATATGTGTGTGCCCAGAGGTACGGGAGCTCCAGTCATACGTCCGGGTGATCTATGTCCGGAGAAGGCTCACATTGGCCGGTCTAAGGGGTCCTGCTGCCCCCAAGCTTCCCCGCCTTTGAGAAGAGAAACATAACTCCGCTCCTCCGCTTCTCAACTCCTCTGCTCCTCCGCTATGGGCCCTGGTGCCCCCGATCCTCCGAACTCAGGCGAATAGCGTGACGTGCTTCTGCTCTCCTATAAGCCCCTACACACTTCTAACACGGCTGTTATCACCCTGTTACTGCATGACAATGACACCCATTTGCTTTTGATCTCAGTGTCTGCCACCGTACGGAAAAAGCGGGGGGGACGGGAGACATAAGGGCATTCGTTCTGTATGTAATCAGAAGTTAATAGTGTTAACGGTTCGCGAGAATTTTTTAATCCTAGACAAAAAAGAAAATTAAAAGGAAATAATTAAATAAATAGATAGAAAAATAAAATTAAAAACTAAAAAAAGAATTGTAAGGGGAATATAACATGTAATTAAGTTGGCCGTTCACAAGGAATCTCAGACATCAAACTGTTTTTAATTGAACATAAATAGTACACACAAATATACAAATGTACAAATAAACATGGCAAGGTAGAACTGAATGTCAATGAAACAACCAGGGATGAGGAAGCAACGGACAGAAGGACATTTGTTCTGTATGGAATCAGAAGTTAATAGTGTTAACGGTTTGTGAGAAATTTACAGTGCTAGACAAAAAAAGAAATTAAAAGGAAATAATTAAATCAATAGATAGACAAATAAAAAATTAAAACGAAAAAAAAATTGCAAGGGGAATATAACATGTAATTAAGTTTTTTTTTTGTTTTTTGTTTTTTTTTTTTTCAAAAAAAAGGAATCTCAGACATGGGTAACTGTATATTTTTTAGTTTTTGGATTTTTCCATAAGCTTTAAGGATTTTTTTTTATAATTCAAAATCGTTTATGAAGAAATTAAAATTTGGGGAGCATTTTTGCATTCTGTTTTTGTGAATGAAGAACTTGGCCAGGCCTAAAAGAACATTGACACGGAGTTCATCTGTTATGTTGCTTATAAGTAAACCAAATGTGATATCATCTTTTGAGAGGGAAACTGGTGATGATGGAATGAGAATGAGAAAAAATATATGGTCAGTGGTTTCAATGTTGTCTTCACAAAATGTACAAATATTATCTTCAAAAGTAAAGCGTACCCTCAATAATTCCTTAGATGGGTAGATGTCATTCATAATTTAGAAGTGGGTTTCTTTGTGCCTTGGGGGGTATGGGTAGAGTCAGATACATAGTTCGCAGCGTGGCAATCGATTCCTTATCAAATTCATTTCAAATATTATTTTTGTTTTGACGTCCAGGGAATAAGTTTCCTGTGAAACATGTCCTAATAAAGGAGTTGGTGCACTTTCTGTCCGGAATTGAGATTCCCTGGAGTGATAGTCGGGGTAACTGTGGTTGTACGGTTTGGTGCGTCATTATATTTTTGGTCAGGAATACAAATTGTCGAGGCAGTGCGTTTCGTAACTTTATCAACTCTAATATGGGAGGCTTAAATCTGTGTGTAGTACAGAACTGTTCATAGTCTAGACGACTGCCATTGTCATCCATCAAGTCAATTATTGACCATATACCTTTCTCAAAGCATTCCTTGTAAAACAGAGGTTTGTTGCCATGCAGTACATATCGATTGTTCCAAATTATTGTACTGTGTGTTGAGAAATTGTGTACATATATCATTTTCCAGTATAATAGTATTTGTTTATGGAACTCTGAAAATTGGACAGGAATCTTGTTGATATCCAAGTCAGAGATAAGTAGAAGACTTAGGCTGCCGACTATGTTGAATAAGTAGTTTGGAGTACAATACCAGAAAAAATGATGATGTTTGATCCAGGATTTCAACCAGTTCACCTTCAATGTCCCATTCAGGCAGTCCAACTCTATCACTTTCAGCCCTCCGTCACTTGTTTCTTTCCCCATATGTGTTTTTTTTAGATGGTGTGGTTTGTTCCTCCAGATAAAGTTGAAATTTATTTGGTTAATAGATTTTATGAGTTGATTTGGAGCAGCATTGGAATACACTGGGTATATACATCTGGATAAACATTCCATTTTAGTCAAATATATCGGGCCTAATATTGATAAATCTCTTTGGAGCCATATATTCAATTTAGCTTTACTTTGATTCAGTTTAGATTCAATGTTCCTGGACTGATTTAACTTTTGGTCCTTAGATAGGAAAATGCTCAAGTATTTTATTTCTGATTTGATAGGAACATTGCTGATTTCCTGAAGTTAATAGTGTTAACGGTTTGTGAGAAATTTACAATGCTAGACAAAAAAAGAAATTAAAATGAAATAATTAAATCAATAGATAGACTAATAAAAAATTAAAACGAAAAAAAGATTGCAAGGGGAGTACAACATGTAATTAAGTTGGCGACTCACAAGGAATCTCAGATATCAAACTGTATATTTTTTGTTGATTATATATAAACATATACAAAACAAACATATATTGTTTGTTGTTGTTTATTTTTGGGATATGTTGAGGAATATTTGTTGGAAAGGAGTCACAATCGCTTTTTGACAATGTCGAAGTGTATAGGTGGCGATAGAATTTAAAGATTTCTGTGGAAATTATAGCCTCATCTGTAATTTCCTTGTTATTAAGACGGTCTTCCGCTTTGCTCCGCTCCTCCGCTCCTCCGCTCCTCCGCTCCTCCGCTGCGGAACCAGGTACTACCGATCCGCCAGACTCAGGTGAATTGCGGACAGGGCTTTTGCTGTCCTCCGCTTCTCCGCTTTGGGCCCTGGAACTCCCGAACCGCTGAACATAAGCGAATCACGGTCCGGGCTTCTGCCCTCCTCCGCTCCTCACCTCATCCGCTCCAGGCCCTGGTACTCCCTGTCCGCGGGAACACCCCCCCCCCCCCCACCCACCAAAACAAACTCTCACACACAGATAAACACACACACACACACACACACACACACACACACACACACACACACACAGACAAACACACAAACACACACACACACACCTGAACTCATCATAGCTGTGCTAATAGCATTGGCCAAAACGTATCCACAACAAAACAAACATTAGCTCATCCACTCATTCACATATGTGTGTGCCTAGAGGTACGGGAGCTTAAGTCATACGTCCGGGTGATCTATGTCCGAAGAAGGCTCACATTGGCCGGTCTAAGGGGTTCTTCTGCCCCCAAGCTTCCCCGCCTCTGAGAGGAGAAAAATTACCTCCGCTTCTCAGCTCCACCGCTCCTCCTGTATGGGCTCTGGTACTCCCCCCCCCCACCTAAACAAACTCTCACACATACACACACAAACACACTCACACACACACAAAAACACACAAACACACACACACACACACACACATACACACACACCTTAACTCATCATAGCTGTGCTAATAGCATTAGCCGAAACGCATCCACAACCAAACAAACATTAGCTCATCCACTCATTCACATGTGTGTGCCCAATGGTCCGAGAGCTCCAATCATACGTCCGGGGGATCTATGTCCGGAGTATGCTCACATTAGCCAGTCTAAGGGGTTCTTCTGCCCCCAAACTTCCCCGCCTCTGAGAGGAGAAACATTACCTCCGCTCCTCCGCTTCTCAGCTCCATCGCTCCTCCGCTTTGGGCCCTGGAATTCCCGAACCGCTGGACATAAGCGAATCACGGGCCAGGCTTCTGCCCTCCTCCGCTCCTCAGCTCATCCGCTCGAGGCCCCGGTACTCCCTGTCCGCGACCCCCCCCCACCTAAACAAATTCACACTCACACACACGCACACACACACACACACAGACACACACACACACACACACACACAAACACACCTTAACTCATCATAGCTGTGCTAATAGCATTAGCCGAAACGCATCCACAACCAAACTGTTGCGTTTAAGTTCGCAGCTTCTTCGTTTTCCATGTTTCGGAAGGAATTCACAAGTTTGCCTTGTTTGAATCGTCTTTTATTTTCTTCTTCACAGCTCCGGGAATCAACATCGGTTAGCCATGGGACATGTACAGTACAGAGTGAGGGAAAAATTCCCGCCAGCACCGCTATACCAAAAAAAAAACACTGACGTAGAAGTTAACGTCAAGTTAGCTGAACAGTCGCGAAAAACTAAAACAAGTCCCAAACCTTGTCATAAAGTGCCATGCATTTCCTGAGAGTAGATACAAATACAACATATGTATACTAGAATGTAAACTCAAATAACACTAATGAGATCCCCTATTTCAACACCCCCTCTTGATCTCAACATCCAAAAAAAAACTTTGGACATTTTAATTTCCAAAGAACCACTTTTTGAATTTTTCTATTGTTACCTTTGTCATGAGTTTGTCAAGATGTCTGCCAACATGTCCTCTGATGGACAATAGATAAGATTTATTTAACCCTCACTGAGTGCTTCACGAATGAAATGATATTTTACATCAATGTGTTTTGACCTTTGTCTGTTTACAGGATTCTTACTCAGTGCGATGGCCCCCTGATTGTCTCCGTAGATTGTTGTGCAACTGTACATTTTGTTGTCCATACCGTTTAACAGTTGAGACAGGTACATGTTTTCTTGTGCGGTGGTGGCTCGGCCGATGTATTCAGCCTCACATGTTGACAGGGCCACTGTGGGCTGTTTCCTTGACTTCCATGCAATGGCTGGGCCTTGTTTTGTTAAACTGAAACAGTAGCCTGTAGTGCTACGTCTGTCTTCTACAGATGATGCCCAGTCTGAATCACTGTAAGCTATCAGGTTCAAATCCTCCTTATTTGTCTTGAAACTTAGTTCATAATCAGCTGTCCCCTTCAAAAACCTCAGAACATGTTTTGGAGCTACTACATTTTTTACTTTTGCCATTGCCAGATTCTGTGATAGTTTGCTCACTATCCAGCTGATATCAGGTCTGGTGCAAGTCATGGCATAAATAAGACTGCCTACAATCTCACGATATTCTTTGGGGTCGACAGGTTCACTTTGCTCATTTTCATCAGCTACAGGGATGCCCTCTAATTTTTGCTCACTTGGAGTAGATCTTGCTTTACATTCTGACATTCCAAATCTCTCTAGCATTTTTAGGATGTACTTTGTCTGGTTCATTTTGATTTCATCCCCCTTTTGTTCAAATTGTATGCCCAAAAAATATGATAGTTTCCCCAGGTCTTTCATGTTGAACTTGAATTTCATGTTCTGTTTAAATGTGCTGAGTGCATCATTGCTGCTTGCTGCAATAATTAAATCATCTACCCAAATTATTACAATGATTGTGTCACCATTTTCCGTCTGTTTTCTGTACACACAGTGGTCAGAGAGATTTCTCACAAAGTTGTCCTGTTCTAAATGGTCATTAAGGAGTTCATACCAGTTTCTTCCTGATTGTTTCAGGCCATAAAGAGATTTCTTTAATCTATACACTAGTTTCTCTCCTGTTTCTGACATCATTTCAAACCCTTCTGGTTGTTCCAAGAAAATCTCCTCATGTATAGGAGCATGTAAATATGCCGTCTTAACATCCATTTGATGGACAATGAGGTTATTTTGTACGGCTATCTGCATTAGTGCCCGCACTGATGTAATGTTAGCTGTCGGTGCAAAAGTTCCATAGTAGTCTATGGCTTCTGTTTGATTGTAACCCTTAGCTACATATCTGGCCTTAAATATTTGTCCTCCTTCAGCATTTTCTTTAAGGGCAAATACCCATTTTCCTCCAATTACTTTTCTCCCTTCAGGTAAAGTTGTCAGTTCAAATGTGTCATTCTGTTTAATCGAGTCAATCTCTTCCCTCATGGCACAATTCCACCCGGGTGCCAGTGGTGACTTCAGTGCTTCACTATAATTCTGTGGGACTCCGCACACAGTCCTGTAACAGTAATCAATAGTTGTATGATTTTTATCATTGTTAATATAGTCTGTCTGATCATCCTCTAAATACCTTGGAACGACCCTTTTTCGTCTAGGATAGCGACTGGTTTGATTATATCTGGGTTTTATGTCTGACCTCGTCTCTTTTTCATTTTGGACATTTTCTGCTGTTTCTTCGTCATGTGACACATCTGCGTTAGTACTCTCATCCTCATTTTGTATATGGTTGTCTGTTTTATTTTCACTTTGTGACACAGCAATACTGGTTTCATCTGTAGATTCTGTGCCTTCATATCCCTGGATTTCTGTCTCATAATCATCAGTTTGTGTTTGTTGTTCAATTCTTCCCTTTTTGATCAATTTCACCAGTCTCTGTTTTGCCACTTTTTCTGTAAGTGGATTATAGACCAGGTATGAAGGGCTTTTCTTACTGTATCCCACAAATATTCCTCTTTCACATCTGGGATCTAATTTCTTAGTGTCATGTTTGTATGCAGAACACTCAGTTCCGAATATCCACATTTTTGAGAGATTTGGCTTTCTCCCTGTTAACATGAAGTATGGGGTATTTTCGAGTCTGTCATTGTAACATCTATTTCGAATATGGGCAGCGGTCTGGACAGCATAAGGCCACAAAACCTTTGGTAATCCTTTTTCTATTAGCATACACCTTGCCATTTCAAAAAGGGTCCTCCATTATCTTTCTGCTGTCCCATTTTGATGGGGAGAGTATGGGGATGATGTTTCATGTCTTATGCCTTTCTCCCTTAGAAGAGATTGAAAAGCATTTCCTGTGTATTCAGTCCCGTTGTCTGACCTGATACATTTGACACGACCATACGCTGCACTGTCAGCAAGGAACTTCTCTGTTGCTAATGTAGCTTCACTCTTGTATTTGAGAAAATATACAAATACTGCCCCTGAATAATCATCTGTGAATGAAATGACATCCTTATGCCCTTCTTGACCAGCTGGTTCAATCGGGCCTGATAAGTCAGCGTGTACCATTTTTAGGGGTGCATCAGCTTTTGCATCAGCTTGCCTGTTTCTGCTATTTGTGAATTTTCCCTCTGTGCATACGTTACAGTCTACCTTGGTCTGACCTGTAATCTTCATACCCTCGACTAAGTTTGGTCATTTTAATACATCTTTTACATTGCGGTGTCTCATAATCTCATGCCATGTTTTGACATCACAAGTTCAGTTTACTTTATCCCTGGACATCATGTCATTTACTGTATCATCATAAAGTTGTTGATAATTTACCGTTCTTATGTAGTAGAGTCTGTCACATTCCTCAATGCTGAAAATTGTTCCTTCTTTGGTTATGAATCTGTTCTCTCCTTCTTTGAATATCACGCTGGCTCCATCAGCTGTGGCTGCCTTCACCGATATGAAGTCCTGAGGATATGATGGGATGAATAAGGCTCCCCTTAAGGTTACCAGGACAGGTTTTCCTTCAATGTCCTGGAGTAACACTTCTGCATCACCTCTTTTTAGTGCCACTTTGTTTCTTCTGGTCCCGTCTGCTAGCTCCATGTAATGTTTGTTTGGGTTGAAAAACTCATCAAATCTTGTGAATTTGTCTTCTTGTGTTATGATGTGTGATGTAGCGCCACAGTCTACCATCAGTCCATTTTTTCTGATATTTTCCGGAGGGACTTTTTGACTGACCTTGAATACAAAAGTTTGCTCATCTTCCTTATCTTTGTCTTGGATGTCTGTGTTTTGTTTGACCGAGTCTTCTTTGGGCTTGGATTTTCTTCTGCATGTCTCATCGGTGTGGGTTGCGCTTCTGTGATAGCTGCACCATTTTGGCCCTGATTTTTGGTGACAAGCTTTTGCCATATGGCCACGGTTTCCACATCCATAGCAGATCACGGTTGACATGTCCACTTTCATGACATTGTCTGATTTGGTTTTGCTGTCAAACTTTTCAGTCTCTTCATAACTTCTTAGTTTACTCTTGAACTGAATAAACGTCATTTCTTAACTGCTCTGAGTTACATGAATGACGAAGGGCTTGTATGGTTCTGGAAGCCCTTTCATAACCATAGCGATCATCAGCTCATCACTTATCACCTGTTTTGTGTTTCTCGGAGCGGTGACTGCCTTTTCTGCTCTGATAATGTAATCTGTTATTGTTTCGTCGGGTTCCTTCTTGAGTGAGCATAGTTCGCTGTACAGGGAAATAATTCTGGGCTTACCCTGGCTGGCAGAATGATCCCGTAATATTTTCAAAGCTTTTCGACCGTCATCTGCGGCTTCCCTCATTACCAATGATAGACTTTTATCATCGAGGAACTGGATAAGCTCAGCGTAGCATTCTGCATTTTTACCTGGGTCGGGCTCAACAGTTGAAAGAATTGTCTCTTTCAAACCTTCAAGTCGCATGTGTCCCAGAAACTTTACTTCCCAAAGCTCGTAGTTGTTTTCGTCTCCATCGGCAACCAAACGTTGCCATCTTCCTCCTTTTGTTCGTAGCCTGGGCCCATAACCTGTTGCGTTTAAGTTTGCAGCTTCTTCGTTTTCCATGTTTCGGAAGGAATTCACAAGTTTGCCTTGTTTGAATCGTCTTTTATTTTCTTCTTCACAGCTCCGGGAATCAACATCGGTTAGCCATGGGACATGTACAGTACAGAGTGAGGGAAAATTCCCGCCAGCAGCGCTATACCAAAAAAGAAAACACTGACGTAGAAGTTAACGTCAAGTTAGCTGAACAGTCGCGAAAAACTAAAACAAGTCCCAAACCTTGTCATAAAGTGCCATACATTTCCTGAGAGTAGATACAAATACCACATATGTATACTAGAATGTAAACTCAAATAAAACTAATGAGATCACCTATCTCAAATCAAAGAAAACATTAGCTCATCCACTCATGCACATGTGTGTGCCCAATGGTCCGGGAGCTCGAATCATCCGTCCGGGGGACCTATGTCCTAGAGAAGGCTCACATTGGCCAGTCTAAGGCGCCCTGCTGCCCCCAAACTTCCCCTCCTCTGCGTTTGAGAAGAGAAACATTACCTCCGCTCCTCCGCTCCTCTGCTTCTCCGCTTCACCGTTCCTCTGCTATGGGCCTTGTTAACCCTAACCCTAACCCTAACCCTAACCCTAACCCCCTGTCCGCGCCCCCCCCCCCCACCTAAACAAACTGTCACACACATATACACAAACGCACACACACACACAAACACACACACACACACACACACAAGAACACACAAACACACAAAAACACACACACACACACACCTTAAGTCATCATAGCTGTGCTGATAGCATTAGCCGAAACGCATCCACAACCAAACAAACATTAGCTCATCCACTCATTCACATGTATGTGCCCAGAGGTCTGGGAGCTCCGGGCATACGTCCGGGGCATCTATGTTCGGAGAAGGCACACATTGGCCGGTCTAAGGGATCCTGCTGCCCCCAAGCTTCCCCGCCTTTGAGAAGAGAAATATAATATCGCTCCTCTGCTCCTCCGCTTCTCAACACCTCCCCTCCTCCGCTATGGGCCCTGTTACTCCTGATCCTGCGAACTCAGGAGAATTGCGTGACGTGCTTCTGCTCTCCTCCACTCCTCCGCTTCTCCACTCCTCCGCCTTTCCGCTTTGGGCCCTGGAACTCCCGAACCGCTGGATATAAGGGAATCACGGGCCGGGCTTCTGCCCTGCTCTGCTCCTCAGCTCATCCGCTCGAGGCCTTGGTACTCCCTGTCCGCGACCCCCCCCACGTAAACAAACTCTCACACACACACACAGACACACACACACACCCAAACACACACACACATACACACAGACCTTAACTGATCATAGCTGTGCTAATAGCATTAGCCGAAACGCATCCACAACCAAACAAACATTAGCTCATCCACTCATTCACATGTGTGTGCCCAATGGTCCGGCAGCTCCAATCATACGACCGGAGGATCTATGTCTGGAGAATGCTCACATTAGCCCATCTAAGGGGTTCTGCTACCCCCAAGCTTCCCTGCCTCTGAGAGAATAAACATCACCTCCGCTCCTCCGCTTCTCAGCTCCACTGCTCCTCTGCTTTGGGCCCTGGAATTCCCGAACCGCTGGACATAAGCGAATCACGGGCCGAGCTTCTGCCTTCCTCCGCTCCTCAGCTCATCCGCTCTTGGCCCTGGTACTCCCTGTCCGCGACACCCCCCCCCCACCAAAA
>NW_028234029.1:115000-197500 GCF_037954325.1 Fistularia commersonii
GTACGGAAAAAGCGGGGGGGGGGGGGGGGGGAACACACACATAAGGGCATTCGTTCTGTATGGAATCAGAAATTAATAGTGTTAACGCTTTGCCAGAAATTCATAATGCTCGACAAAAAAAAAGAAAATTCAAGGGAAATCATTAAATAATTAGGTGGAGAAAATAAAATTAAAAACGAAAAAAAAAATTGCAAGGGGAATATAACATGTAATTAAGTTGGCCGTTCACAAGGAATCTCAGACATCAAACTGTATATTTTTTGGTTTTTGGATTTTTCCATAAGTTTTAAGGATTTTTTTTTATAATTCAAAATCGTTTATGAAGAAATTAAAATTTGGGGAACAGTTTTGCATTCTGTTTTTGTGAATGAAGAACTTGGCCAGGCCAGTAGATCTGCGTGTTACCGGCTGGGTCTTTTACGGAGGAATAATATGTGTGACACGTCTCTTGCTTTGCAGAACTGGAGGAAGTTAAGTTTATTTTCAAGCAAATAAAAACACAACGGACAGACCAGAAGTTGGGACTGGCCCTTCAAAATAAAACGAAAATAACTGAGAGCATATTTCTCAGATAACAACATCGATGTCCGGAGAAGGTGCAGCTTTGCCGCTCTGCGGGGTCCTGTAGACCCCCCCCCCCTTCATACACGCATGCAATACGCCTCGAAACGCATCGCTCGCACCGACGCGGGGAATCCTTTACCAAGCTTCCACAACAACGGCGAGAATCTCGTCGCTTCGGACGCCGTTAGGAGGAAGGGGGGGGGGGGGGGCATTAAGGGGGAGAGAGAGAGAGAGACATGGAGATTTTCTCAGCCTCTCATTCTTTTTTTTTTTTTTTTTTTTTAATTGAACATTAATAGTACACACAAATATACAAATGTACAAATAAACGTGGCACGGTAGAACTGAATGTCAATGAAACAACCAGGGATGAGGAAGAAAAGGACATATGGACAAGTTAATAGTGTATAATTAAATAAATAGATGGACAAATTAAATTAAAAACGAAAAAAAAAATTGCAAGGGGAATAAACCATGTTATTTGGTCTGCGGTTTACAAGGAATTTCAGACATCAAACTGTATGTTTTTTGGTTTTTGGATTTTTCCATAAGTTTTAAGGATTTTTTTTTTTTTTAATTATTCAAAATCGTTTATGAAGAAATTAAAATTTGGGGTACATTGCTGCATTCTGTTTTTGTGAACGAAGAACTTGGCCAGGCCAGGAGATCTGTGAGTTACCCCTCAATACCGGCTGGGTCTTTTACGGAGGAATAATATGTGTGGCACGTCTCTTGCTTTGCAGAACTGGAAGAAGTTTATTATGCTAGACAAAAAAAGAAATTGAAAGGAAATAATTAAATAAATAGATAGACAAATGAAATTAAAAATGAAAAAAAAAATTAGGAGAAACATTACTTCCGCTCCTCCAATCCTCTGTTTCTCAGCTCCACCGCTCCTCCGCTATTGGCCCTGGTACCCCCGATCCTCCGAACTCAGGCGAATTGCGTGACGTGCTTCTGCTATTCTCCGCTCGTCCGCTTTTCCGCTTTGGGGCTTGGAACCCCTGAACCGCTGGACATAAGCGAATCACGGGCAGGATTTCTGCCCTCCTCCGCTCCTCCACTCATCCGGTACAGGCCCTGGTACTCCATGTCCGCGACCCCCTCCACCTTAACAAACTGTCACAAACACACACACACACACACACACACACATACACACACGCACACAAACACACTTACACACACCTTAACTCATCATAGCTGTGCTAATAGCATTAGCCAAAACACATCCACAAGCACACAAACATGATCTCATCCACTCATTCACATGTGTGTGCCCAGAGGTCCGGGAGCTCCATGTTGTAAATGGGCGGTACTTTTACCTATAGGTGGCGCTACTGCTATATCAGTGTGTTACGTCTGTGTGTTTTTGCGTCTTAACAAAGGAAGAAGAACGTTACGTGTTTTTTTCTTTCATGCTGCCTGCAATAAAGTTCGTTCTTAAAATACAATAAGTTATGGGCCCAGAGTGTCTCTAAAAGGCTGGATTACACTGAATATTTTGTGTGATAGTGAACAGTATTGTGGGAACTCACAATGGAGGACAAGCTGTTTATCGACAAGCTGAGCGGACCGGAGAATTGGGCAACGTGGAAGTTTCAAATGGAACATCTGCTAAAGGCTAAAGGACTGTGGCGAATGCTAACAGAGGAAGACACATTAGCCCCAGATGCTAACGCAGCAGCACAGGGTGAGTTCACGAAACAGAGAGAGAAAGCGTTCTCTGTGTTAGTGCTCAATGTAAGTTCATCCCTGTTGTACCTGATTACAAACTGTAAGACTCCCAAAGAAGTGTGGACTACACTGAAAGATATTTTTGAAAGAGACACGCTGGCAAATAAACTATTTCTGAAGAAGAAATATTTCAGGTGCGAAATGAAGGAAGGAGATGGTTTGACTGAGCACCTCAAACAAATGAAAGAACTGACTGACCAGTTATCAGCAATAGGAGCTGTAATTGAAGAGGAAGACCAAATTGTAACATTGTTGGGAAGTTTACCACCAAGTTACGCTACAGTTGTCACTGCACTGGAAACAAAGATTGACAACCTGACACTCAAATTTGTTCAACAAGCGTTAATCGATGAGGAACAAAAGCGAGTGAATGCTCATGATTACAGTGGTGGTCCTTCAGGTGGTGCAGCAGCAATGTCATCACAGGTGTGTGGCAATCTGCAGGATCGCTCCAAAGCAGTGGGAGCAGGACAAAGCACATGGAGATGCTATAAATGTGGGAAGGAAGGCCACATTAAACGTGACTGTCCAAGCTGGAAAAACAAATCAAAAAAGAAAATCCACAAAGCTAAAAATGTGGTGTGTGAGGATGAGGATGGTTCATCTGAAAGTGCCTTTGTAGCTAGAAGGGAAAGCTCAGAAAAACCACATCAGTTTGAGTGGTTAATTGATTCTGGAGCATCAAAGCACATGACATGCGAGCAAGGAATTCTTAAGGAATACCAGCAGTTCTCAAAAGAACAGTCAGTGAAGCTCGGTGACGGCAGGGTGGTTGATGCCCTGGGAATTGGAAATGTCAACATGACAATGACCTTCAAGTCAAGCAAGGTAAAAAATGCTACGATGTATGATGTGCTGTATGTTCCAAAACTTTCTGGGAATTTATTCTCAGTGGGAGCTGCCACCAAAAAGGGAAATACGGTTCAGTTTAAGAGGTCCTGCTGCTACATTCGTGGAAAAGATGGAACTCTTAAAGGAATGGGAACAGGAAGAGCTGATGGACTATATCAGCTAGATGTGAAAGGAAATGAATCAGTCACTCACAGTGCATCAGTAGCTGCTATCTTGTGGCACCGGCGCCTCGGTCACACTACCAAGCTGAAGGAACTAAAAGGTCTGGTGAACGGAGTGGACTTCTCTGCAGACAAAGAAGTTCCCTTCTGTGAAGGATGTGTGGAGGGCAAGCTGGCTAAAAAGCCATTCAAGTCGATTGGAGAAATACGTTCCGAGCGCAAGATGCAGTTAATTCATCGTGATGTCTGTGGTCCCATGCAAACTGAATCTATAAGTGGATCCAAATATTTTGTGACTTTCACAGACGATTACTCAAGATGCTCCAAGGTATACTTCATGAAACAGAAGAATGAAGTGCTGTGTAAATTCAAGGAATTTGAGAAGACATTCACAAATGAGTGTGGACTAAGCATCCAGAGGCTGAGAACAGACAATGGTGGTGAGTACACCTCAAGGGAGTTTCAAGAATATTTGAAGGTTCAAGGCATCCACCATGAAATGACTGGACCTCACTCACCACAGCAAAACGGAGTTGCTGAAAGAAAAAATAGAACACTCGTTGAAGCAGCAAGGAGCATGTTGTCTCATGCTAAGTTACCAAAGATGTTCTGGGCAGAGGCTGTTGCCACAGCAGCTTACATACAGAACAGGCTGCCTACTTCTGTCCCGAAGGGAGAGACACCGTACCAGAGATGGTGTGGGAAAAAACCTAATGTGGGTCACATGAAGGTGTTTGGCTGTATTGCCTATGCACTTGTCCCAGATGAAGAGAGAAAGAAGCTGGACAAAAAGACTGTGAAGCCGCGCTTCGTGGGATATGCAAACAATGCCAGAGGCTATCGCCTGTACGATGAAGAGAAGAGGAGGATTCTGATCCGTCGAGATGTCGTCTTTGATGAATCCAACTTTAACTTGAAGCAGGAACCGAAAGTACACTGCACAGACACCGAGATAACTATGAAAATAGATGAGAGTGAAACAAAACATGACGAAGTCACTGTTGAGAGCACTGTCAGAAAAAATGACAGAATCAGAAAGCCTCCAATAAGATTTGGATATGATGAGTTTGCTGATGTAGTGACTGTTGATCATTATGCAAACATGTGTTGCGTGACAGAGCCACTCTCACGAAAAGAGGCAATGGAGAGTCCTCATGCAAAAGACTGGCAGGAGGCAGCTGACTTGGAATATGAGTCACTGCTGGAAAACGAGACATGGGACTTAGTCGACTTGCCAAGAGACAGAAAGGCAGTAGGATCCAGATGGGTGTTCAAAGTCAAGCATCGCAGTGATGGAAGAGTGGAACGATACAAGTGTAGACTCGTTGCACAGGGCTACACACAGTTGTATGGCGCTGACTATGATGAAACGTTTTCACCAGTGGTACGATTTAGCTCTATTCGTACATTACTGTCCTTTGCTGTTCAAAAGGGTCTACATGTCCACCAGATGGATGTTGTAACTGCATTCCTCAATGGACACCTGGAAGAAGAAATATACATGGAGCAACCTGAGGGCTTCATCAAAACAGGGCAGGAACATCTGGTATGCAAACTAAAACAATCAATCTATGGACTGAGACAGTCTCCTCGCTGTTGGAACAAGGCTTTTACGGAGTTCATGATGGAAATTGGATTCAAACAGAGCACATCAGACCCCTGCGTGTTTGTGAGATCAAGACAAGAGCTTGAAATACTAGCAGTTTACGTGGATGATTTGATCCTGATTACAGAGTCCACTGAGAGCATGGACGAGCTCAAAGCAGCTCTCAAGGAGTGCTACAAGATGAAAGACATGGGTGAGCTGTCCTACATCCCAGGCATCTCTGTCATCCAAGATAAAGAAAAGAATCGTATCATTCTTCAGCAGAAGCATTACATTGAAGCCATACTTCGGAAGTATGGAATGGATAATGCAAATCCTGTGGCAACTCCTGCAGATGCCAACGTCAGGCTAAAAAGGAGGGATGGTGTCAGTATGTCAGTGCACCAGCATACCTATCAGTCAATGGTTGGAAGTCTGCTGTATGCTGCCATGGCGACAAGACCGGACATAGCTCAAGCTGTGAGTGCTGTGTCGAAGTTCAATGCAAATCCAGATGCTTCACATCTGACTGCTGTAAAGAGGATACTTCGATACTTGAAAGGGACATTAAATCTTGCTCTGAAATATGAGAGCTCAGACTCCGGAGCTTTAATCGGATACTCGGATGCTGACCGGGCTGGAGATCAAGATGATCGCCGGTCAACAACAGGCGACATCTTCCTTCTGAGTGGAGGAGCAGTAAGCTGGCTCAGCAAGAAACAATCAACAGTAGCACTTTCAACAGCAGAAGCTGAATACATCTCACTCAGTCAAGCAGCTCAAGAAGGAATCTGGCTGAAACGACTACTGTGTGATCTCGGTGTAGAGTCTGTGTCCACAGTGATCCTTGAAGATAACCAAGGAGCCATCGCAATTGCAAAGAATCCTGTAAATCACTCCAGGACCAAACACATAGACATTCGCTACCACTATATCCGTGAATGTGTGCAGAATGGACAAATTGAACTGCAATATTGTCCAACAAATGATATGAAAGCGGATATCTTTACCAAGCCACTCGGTAGACAGAGATTTGAATATCTCAGGGGCGAGATCGGACTCTTTTTTGTTTAAAAATGCTTGACAGGTGTACGAAGAACGCTGCCGAGTCAAAGCGATTTCTAAAAAATGTGAAAAAGAGTTCCAGTATAACCAATGTGATAGGAATACTGTCTTAAAAATGGGGTGTTAAACAAGTTTACAGTTTTTGTTGTCGTGGAAGAACACAGCTTTGAAATATTATTTTCTCAGGACTTGGTGCTATTGGTAAAAGTAAGTGGGAGTGTTGTAAATGGGCGGTACTTTTACCTATAGGTGGCGCTACTGCAAAATCAGTGTGTGACGTCTGCGTGTTTTTGCGTCTTAACAAAGGAAGAAGAACGTTCCGTGTTTTTTTCTTTCATGCTGCCTGCAATAAAGTTCGTTCTTAAAATACAATACTCCAGTCATACGTCCGGGGAATCCATGTCCGCAGAAGGCTCCCATTGGCCGGTCTAAGGGGTCCTGCTGCCTCAAAGATTCCCCGCCTTTGAAAAGAGAAACATTACCTCCGCTTCTCAGCTCAACCGCTCCTCCGCTATGCGCCCTGGTACTCCCGATCCTCGGAGCTCAGGCGACTTGCGTGACGTTCTTCTGCTCTCCTCCCCTCCTCCGCTTCCCCGCTCCTCCCCTCCTCCGCTATTGGCCCTGGTACTCCCGCCCTGGAAGCCCGAACCGCTGGACATATGCGAATCACGGTCCGGGCTTCCGCCCTCCTCTGCTCTTCCGCTCCTCCGCTCCTCCCCTCCTCCGCTATTGGCCCTGGTACTCCCGATCCTGCGAACTCGGGCGAATTGTGTGACGTCCTTCTGCTCTCCTCCCCTCCTTCGCTTCTCCGCTCCTCCGCTTTTCCGCTTTGGGCCCTGGAACCCCGAAACGCTGGACATAAGCGAATCACGGTCCAGGCTTCTGCCCTCCTCCGCTTCTCAAGTCCTCCGCTCCTCCGTATTTGGCCCTGGTAATCCCGATCCTCCGAACTCAGGCGAATTTCGTGACGTGCTTCTGCTCTCCTCCGCTCCTACGCTTTACCGCTTTGGACCAGAACCCCCAAACCGCTGGACAT
This sequence comes from Fistularia commersonii, assembly GCF_037954325.1. Lineage (NCBI taxonomy): Eukaryota > Metazoa > Chordata > Actinopteri > Syngnathiformes > Fistulariidae > Fistularia > Fistularia commersonii. The sequence continues at coordinate 122,001 of NW_028234029.1, forward strand.
AAGCGAATCACGATCCGGGCTTCTTCCCTCCTCCGCTTTGGGCCCTGGAACCCTCAAACCGCTGGACATAAGCGGATCACGGGCAGGGCTTCTGCCCTCCTCCGCTCCACAACTCATCCGGTACAGGCCCTGGTACTCCATGTCCGCGACCCCCTCCACCTAAACAAGCTGTCACGCACACATACACATACACACACACACACACACACACACACACACACATAAACACGCACACTCACAGACTTTAACTCATCATAGCTGTGCTAATAGCATTAGCACATCCACAAGCACACAAACATTATCTCATCCACTCATTCACATGTGTTTGCCCTGAGGTCCGGGAACTCCAGTCATACGTCCGGGGGATCCATGTCCGGGGAAGGCTCCCATTGGCCGGTCTAAGGGGTCCTGCTGCCTCAAATCTTCCCCGCCTTTGAAAAGAGAAACATAACGTCCGCTCCTCCAATCCTCCGCTTCTCAGCTCCTCTGCTCCTCCGCTATGGGCCCTGGTACTCCCGATCCTCCGAGCTCAGGCGAATTGCGTGACGTGCTTCTGCTCTCCCCCCCTCCTCCGCTTCTCCGTCCCTCCGCTTTACCGCTTTTGGCCCTGGAACCCCCGAACCGCTGGACATAAGCGAATCACGGTCCAGGCTTCTGCCCTCCTCCGCTCCTCAGCTCATCCGGTACAGTGCCTGGTACTCCATGTCCGCGACCCCCTCCACCTAAACAAACTGTCACGCACACATTCACACGCACACACACGCACACACACACACACACACACACACACACACACACGCACACATACACACGCACACACACACACACACACACACACACACACACACCTGAACTCATCATAGCTGTGCTAATAGCATTGGCCAAAACGTATCCACAACAAAAGAAACATTAGCTCATCCACTCATTCACATATGTGTGTGCCTAGAGGTGCGGGAGCTCCAGTCATACGTCCGGGTGATCTATGTCCGGAGAAGGCTCACATTGGCCGGTCTAAGGGGTTCTTCTGCCCCCAAGCTTCCCCGCCTCTGAGAGGAGAAACATTACCTCCGCTCCTCCGCTTCTCAGCTCATCCGCTCGAGGCCCCGGTACTCCCTGTCCGCGACCCCCCCCCACCTAAACAAATTCACACTCACACACACGCACACACACACACACACAGACACACACACACACACACACACACAAACACACCTTAACTCATCATACCTGTGCTAATAGCATTAGCCGAAACGCATCCACAACCAAACTGTTGCGTTTAAGTTTGCAGCTTCTTCGTTTTCCATGTTTCGGAAGGAATTCACAAGTTTGCCTTGTTTGAATCGTCTTTTATTTTCTTCTTCACAGCTCCGGGAATCAACATCGGTTAGCCATGGGACATGTACAGTACAGAGTGAGGGAAAAATTCCCGCCAGCACCGCTATACCAAAAAAAAAACACTGACGTAGAAGTTAACGTCAAGTTAGCTGAACAGTCGCGAAAAACTAAAACAAGTCCCAAACCTTGTCATAAAGTGCCATGCATTTCCTGAGAGTAGATACAAATACAACATATGTATACTAGAATGTAAACTCAAATAAAACTAATGAGATCACCTATCTCAACACCCCCTCTTGATCTCAACATCCAAAAAAAAACTTTGGACATTTTAATTTCCAAAGAACCACTTTTTGAATTTTTCTATTTTTACCTTTGTCATGAGTTTTGTCGAGATGTCTGCCAACATGTCCTCTGATGGACAATAGATAAGATTTATTTAACCCTCACTGAGTGCTTCACGAATGAAATGATATTTTACATCAATGTGTTTTGACCTTTGTCTGTTTACAGGATTCTTACTCAGTGCGATGGCCCCCTGATTGTCTCCGTAGATTGTTGTGCAACTGTACATTTTGTTGTCCATACCGTTTAACAGTTGAGACAGGTACATGTTTTCTTTTGCGGTGGTGGCTCGGCCGATGTATTCAGCCTCACATGTTGACAGGGCCACTGTGGGCTGTTTCCTTGACTTCCATGCAATGGCTGGGCCTTGTTTTGTTAAACTGAAACAGTAGCCTGTAGTGCTACGTCTGTCTTCTACAGATGATGCCCAGTCTGAATCACTGTAAGCTATCAGGTTCAAATCCTCCTTATTTGTCTTGAAACTTAGTTCATAATCAGCTGTCCCCTTCAAATACCTCAGAACATGTTTTGCAGCTACTAAGTTTTCTACTTTTGGCATTGCCAGATTCTGTGATAGTTTGCTCACTATCCAGCTGATATCAGGTCTGGTGCAAGTCATGGCATAAATAAGACTGCCTACAATCTCACGATATTCTTTGGGGTCGACAGGTTCACTTTGCTCATTTTCATCAGCTACAGGGATGCCCTCTAATTTTTGCTCACTTGGAGTAGATCTTGCTTTACATTCTGACATTCCAAATCTCTCTAGCATTTTTAGGATGTACTTTGTCTGGTTCATTTTGATTTCATCCCCCTTTTGTTCAAATTGTATGCCCAAAAAATATGATAGTTTCCCCAGGTCTTTCATGTTGAACTTGAATTTCATGTTCTGTTTAAATGTGCTGAGTGCATCATTGCTGCTTGCGGCAATAATTAAATCATCTACCCAAATTATTACAATGATTGTGTCACCATTTTCCGTCTGTTTTCTGTACACACAGTGGTCAGAGAGATTTCTCACAAAGTTGTCCTGTTCTAAATGGTCATTAAGGAGTTCATACCAGTTTCTTCCTGATTGTTTCAGGCCATAAAGAGATTTCTTTAATCTATACACTAGTTTCTCTCCTGTTTCTGACATCATTTCAAACCCTTCTGGTTGTTCCAAGAAAATCTCCTCATGTATAGGAGCATGTAAATATGCCGTCTTAACATCCATTTGATGGACAATGAGGTTATTTTGTACGGCTATCTGCATTAGTGCCCGCACTGATGTAATGTTAGCTGTCGGTGCAAAAGTTTCATAGTAGTCTATGCCTTCTGTTTGATTGTAACCCTTAGCTACATATCTGGCCTTAAATATTTGTCCTCCTTCAGCATTTTCTTTAAGGGCAAATACCCATTTTCCTCCAATTACTTTTCTCCCTTCAGGTAAAGTTGTCAGTTCAAATGTGTCATTCTGTTTAAGCGAGTCAATCTCTTCCCTCATGGCACAATTCCACCCGGGTGCCAGTGGAGACTTCAGTGCTTCACTATAATTCTGTGGGACTCCGCACACAGTCCTGTAACAGTAATCAATAGTTGTATGATTTTTATCATTGTTAATATAGTCTGTCTGATAATCCTCTAAATACCTTGGAACGACCCTTTTTCGTCTAGGATAGCGACTGGTTTGATTATATCTGGGTTTTATGTCTGACCTCGTCTCTTTTTCATTTTGGACATTTTCTGCTGTTTCTTCGTCATGTGACACATCTGCGTTAGTACTCTCATCCTCATTTTGTATATGGTTGTCTGTTTTATTTTCACTTTGTGACACATCTATACTGGTTTCATCTGTAGATTCTGTGTCTTCATATCCCTGGATTTCTGTCTCATAATCATCAGTTTGTGTTTGTTGTTCAATTCTTCCCTTTTTGATCAATTTCACCAGTCTCTGTTTTGCCACTTTTTCTGTAAGTGGATTATAGACCAGGTATGAAGGGCTTTTCTTACTGTATCCCACAAATATTCCTCTTTCACATCTGGGATCCAATTTCTTAGTGTCATGTTTGTATGCATAACACTCAGTTCCGAATATCCACATTTTTGAAAGATTTGGCTTTCTCCCTGTTAACATGAAGTATGGGGTATTTTTGTGTCTGTCATTGTAACATCTATTTCGAATATGGGCAGCGGTCTGGACAGCATAAGGCCACAAAACCTTTGGTAATCCTTTTGCTATTAGCATACACCTTGCCATTTCAAAAAGGGTCCTCCATTGTCTTTCTGCTGTCCCATTTGGATGGGGAGAGTATGGGGATGATGTTTCATGTCTTATGCCTTTCTCCCTTAGAAGAGATTGAAAAGCATTTCCTGTGTATTCAGTCCCGTTGTCTGACCTGATACATTTGACACGACCATACGCTGCGCTGTCAGCAAGGAACTTCTCTGTTGCTAATGTAGCTTCACTCTTGTATTTGAGAAAATATACAAATACTGCCCCTGAATAATCATCTGTGAATGAAATGACATACTTATGCCCTTCTTGACCAGCTGGTTCAATCGGGCCTGATAAGTCAGTGTGTACCATTTTTAGGGGTGCATCAGCTTTTGCATCAGCTTGCCTGTTTCTGCTATTTGTGAATTTTCCCTCCGTGCATACGTTACAGTCTACGTTACAGTCTACCTTGGTCTGACCTGTAATCTTCATACCCTCGACTAAGTTTGGTCATTTTAATACATCTTTTACATTGCAGTGTCCCATAATCTCATGCCATGTTTTGACATCACAAGTTAAGTTTACTCTATCTCTGGACATCATGTCATTTACTGTATCATCATAAAGTTGTTGATAATTTACCGTTCTTATGTAGTAGAGTCTGTCACATTCCTCAATGCTGAAAATTTTTCCTTCTTTGGTTATGAGTCTGTTCTCTCCTTCTTTGAATATCACGCTGGCTCCATCAGCTGTGGCTGCCTTCACCGATATGAAGTCCTGAGGATATGATGGGATGAATAAGGCTCCCCTTAAGGTTACCAGGACAGGTTTTCCTTCAATGTCCTGGAGTAACACTTCTGCATCACCTCTTTTTAGTGCCACTTTGTTTCTTCTGGTCCCGTCTGCTAGCTCCATGTAATGTTTGTTTGGGTTGAAAAACTCATCAAATCTTATGAATTTGTCTTCTTGTGTTATGATGTGTGATGTAGCGCCACAGTCTACCATCAGTCCATTTTTTCTGATATTTTCCGGAGGGACTTTTTGACTGACCTTGAATACAAAAGTTTGCTCATCTTCCTTATCTTTGTCTTGGATGTCTGTGTTTTGTTTGACCGAGTCTTCTTTGGGCTTGGATTTTCTTCTGCATGTCTCATCGGTGTGGGTTGTGCTTCTGTGATAGCTGCACCATTTTGGCCCTGATTTTTGGTGACAAGCTTTTGCCATATGGCCACGGTTTCCACATCCATAGCAGATCACCGTTGACATGTCCACTTTCATTACATTGTCTGATTTGGTTTTGCTGTCAAACTTTTCAGTCTCTTCATAACTTCTTAGTTTACTCTTGAACTGAATAAACGTCATTTCTTCACTGCTCTGAGTTACGTGAATGACGAAGGGCTTGTACGGTTCTGGAAGCCCTTTCATAACCATAGCGATCATCAGCTCATCACTTATCACCTGTTTTGTGTTTCTCAGAGCGGTGACTGCCTTTTCTGCTCTGATAATGTAATCTGTTATTGTTTCGTCGGGTTCCTTCTTGAGTGAGCATAGTTCGCTGTACAGGGAAATAATTCTGGGCTTACCCTGGCTGGCGTAATGATCCCGTAATATTTTCAAAGCTTTTCGACCGTCATCTGCGGCTTCCCTCATTACCAATGATAGACTTTTATCATCGAGGAACTGGATAAGCTCAGCGTAGCATTCTGCATTTTTATCTGGGTCGGGCTCAACAGTTGAAAGTATTGTCTCTTTCAAACCTTCGAGTCGCATGTGTCCCAGAAACTTTACTTCCCAAAGCTCGTAGTTGTTTTCGTCTCCATCGAAAACCAAACGTTGCCATCTTCCTCCTTTTGTTCGTTGCCTGGGCCCATAACCTGTTGCGTTTAAGTTTGCAGCTTCTTCGTTTTCCATGTTTCGGAAGGAATTCACAAGTTTGCCTTGTTTGAATCGTCTTTTATTTTCTTCTTCACAGCTCCGGGAATCAACATCGGTTAGCCATGGGACATGTACAGTACAGAGTGAGGGAAAAATTCCCGCCAGCACCGCTATACCAAAAAAAGAACACTGACGTAGAAGTTAACGTCAAGTTAGCTGAACAGTCGCGAAAAACTAAAACAAGTCCCAAACCTTGTCATAAAGTGCCATACATTTCCTGAGAGTAGATAAAAATAAAACATATGTATACTAGAATGTAAACTCAAATAAAACTAATGAGATCACCTATCTCAACAGTCCTTATGTCCTTTGCTTCCTCATGCCTGGTTGTTTCATTGACATTCAGTTCTACCTTGCCATGTTTATTTGTACATTTGTATATTTGTGTGTACTATTTATGTTCAATTAAAAAAAAAAAAAAAAAGAATGAGAGGCTGAGAAAATCTCCATGTCTCTCTCTCTCCCCCCCTTAATGCCCCCCCCCCCTCTTCCTCACGGCGGCCGACGCAATGTGATTCTCGCCGTTGCTGTGGAAGTAGGGTAAAGGATTCCCCGCGTCGGTGCGAGCGATGCGTTTCAAGGCGTATTGCATGTGTGTATGGAGGGGGGGGGTCTACAGGATACCGCAGGCCGGCAATGGTGCACCTTCTGCGGACATCGATCACCGAAACGTCGGCGTGGAGCTCCCGGAGCAGCCGGCGTGTACATGTGAATGAATGGAGGAGCTAATGTGTGTGTGGTGGTGGTGGTGGTGGTGGGGGGGGGGGGGCGTTTCGGCTCGACGGGAAAGAAACCAAATGTGTCACAAATGCAAAAGTTTGGTGCTGTGTGCTATGCATACAAGCACAACAAAAAGAAACTTGACTCAAGAGGTGAGAAGGGAGTTTTCATTGGATATGACAAAAATAGTCCAGCTTATTTTGTATATTATCCAAATAGTGAAAGAGTACTAAAACAGACTGCTAAAATTTGTGTCGAACCCATCTCCAGAGCAACAAACCCAGACAGAGATGAGCTCAGACCAGGATGATGATGATGATGATGATGATGATGATGATGATGATGATGATGATGATGATGATGATGATGATCAGTTAGACATTTAAAGAGGCAAGGAGTTCCCTCAATGCTGACAAGTGGATGAAATCTATGGACGAAGAGATGGAGTAATTGAGAGAGAAGAACACTTTTACCCTAACACAGCTACCCCAAGGCAAGTGTGCAGTGGGGGTGGGGGTGGGGGGTGGGGGGCGTATGCGCTAAAAAGAAATGAAGATGGCACAAACAAATATAAAGCTCGTTATGTTGCTAAGGGCTACAGTCAAAAGTATGGCACGGATTTCGAGGAAACATTTTCTCCAACAGCAAATATGACAAGTGTGAGGGTGTTTATGCAGAAATCAGTTCCGGAAAATTTGTTCTTACACCAAATGGATGTAAAGACAGCCTATCTTCATGCACCCATAGATTGTGAGCTCTGTGTAGAACAACCAGAAGGGTATGAAGTGACAAATAAAAAACAGAAGCTGGTGTGTAAACTTAAAAAGTCACTATACGTCCCTGAACAAGCCGGTCGTCATTGGGATCTGATGCTCCATTCTTACTTGATTGACAATGACTTTATTCAGAATGAAGCAGATCATTGTGTTTATGTCAAAGAAAACCAAAATGACAAGGTCATCATCATAATATGGGTAGATGATTTAATCATAGCTGCGAGTGATGAGGAAGTAATGAAAGAGGTGAAAATCATGCTTACAGCTAGATTTAAAATGAAGGACATGGGCAAAGTGATCAAAATCAATACCCAGAAAATATGTCAGTCAGAAGAGTGTGTTAAGATGTCACAAAGAAAATATGTGGAAAGGTAGCCCTACAGTATTGTCCAACACAAGAGATGCCGGCACATGTTATGACAAAGCCTGCATCACAGTTTAAGTTGTTGAATTTTTCAAAGTTGTTGTTTGTTGTTTGGGTCATGAGTATTTTATTTTGATGTAAATGGGCAAAGATACCAATAATATGAGAGCAAGTGGGGGCGTTGTTAACTGAGAAATATGCTCTCAATTATTTTCCGTTTTATTTCCAAGGGCCAGTCTCAGCTTCCGGTCAACAGGATCCCGCAGACCGGCCAAGGTGCACCTTCTTCGGACACGGATCCCCGTGACGTCGGCGTGAAGCTCCGGGAGCACCAGACATGCACATATGAATAAGCGAAGGAGTCAACTCCATAAGTCCTCCACTCACGGCCTCGGTGTCACTGAATCGAGCAATTTGGTTTTTAATGTTTAAAAATCGGCTTAACATTGAGGTGGAAAACACAGCGGTATCGTTAAAATACAGTAACAGGGTGATAACATCCATGTAAGAAGTGGAGGGGGATTTATTGCACTCACGGCCCCACTCGTTTATTCCTCTCATACACAGCGGCCAGATCACCTGCTGGAGCTCCAAGCGCTGTGCACAGTCGGATGCCGCCATCTAGCGGACATAAAATGTAAGGAAGCGGAGGGAGAAAGCCATCCGGTGTTCCCCGAGTAGCGGCGACGAACGAGTTTAGAGCCGTGGAGAAGGTTTGCTTCCCCCCCAACCTCTCTTTCTTACTTCTTCTTCTTCTTCTTCTTCTTCTTCTTCTTCCCCTTCTTCTTCTTCTTCTTCTTCTTCTTCTTCTTCTTCTTCTCCTTCTTCTTCTTCTTCTTCTTTTGTCTTTTCCCGTCAGGTGTGGCCACAGCGAGTCAACTTTCTCCATCTAACCCTATTCTCCGTATCCTCCTCTCTCACACCAACTACCTTCATATCCTCTCTCACCACGTCCATAAATCCTCTCTTTGGTCTTCCTCGAGACCTCTTGCCTTGCAGCTCCAATTCCAGCATCCGTCTACCAATATATTCTCTATCCCTCCTCTGTACATGACCGAACCATCTCAGTCTGGCTTCTCTGACCTTCTCTCCAAAACATCGAACATGTGCTGTTCCTCTGATACTCATTCCTGATCCTATCAATCCTGGTCACTCCGTAAGAGAACCTCAACATCTTCATATCTGCAACCTCTAGTTCTGCCTGCTGTCTTTTTGTCATTGTAACAGTTTCTAGTCCATACATCATCGCTGGTCTGACCACTGTCTTGTACACCTTTGTACACCTTGGTAATGGGCAACCCCGTATCTGACCGTGTGACAAAGCCAAGCAGTGCAGACAATGTGAGACGATCAACTAGAACCAAAAAGAAGCCCAGTTACTTTAATAGTTATGTGACTAGTGCTATTGACGATGACCAAGTGTTCACTAACATTGACTACTGTTATAGACTGGCGTGTGGTGTCCCACAGACATTTAAAGAGGCAAGGAGTTCACTTAATGCTGACAAGTGGATGAAATCTATGGACGAAGAGATGGAGTCATTGAGAGAGAAGAACACTTTTACCCTAACACAGCTACCCCAAGGCAAGTGTGCAGTGGGGGTGGGGGTGGGGGGTGGGGGGCGTAAGCGCTAAAAAGAAATGAAGATGGCACAAACAAATATAAAGCTCGGTATGTTGCTAAGGGCTACAGTCAAAAGTATGGCACGGATTTCGAGGAAACATTTTCTCCAACAGCAAATATGACAAGTGTGAGGGTGTTTATGCAGAAATCAGTTCCGGAAAATTTGTTCTTACACCAAATGGATGTAAAGACAGCCTATCTTCATGCACCCATAGATTGTGAGCTCTGTGTAGAACAACCAGAAGGGTATGAAGTGACAAATAAAAAACAGAAGCTGGTGTGTAAACTTAAAAAGTCACTATACGTCCCTGAACAAGCCGGTCGTCATTGGAATCTGATGCTCCATTCTTACTTGATTGACAATGACTTTATTCAGAATGAAGCAGATCATTGTGTCTATGTCAAAGAAAACCAAAATAACAAAGTCATCATCATAATATGGGTAGATGATTTAATCATAGCTGCGAGTGATGAGGAAGTAATGAAAGAGGTGAAAATCATGCTTACAGCTAGATTTAAAATGAAGGACATGGGCAAAGTGATCAAAATCAATACCCAGAAAATATGTCAGTCAGAAGAGTGTGTTAAGATGTCACAAAGAAAATATGTGGAAAGGTAGCCCTACAGTATTTACCAACACAAGAGATGCCGGCACATGTTATGACAAAGCCTGCATCACAGTTTAAGTTGTTGAATTTTTCAAAGTTGTTGTTTGGGTCATGAGTATTTTATTTTGATGTAAATGGGCAAATATACCAATAATATGAGAGCAAGTGGGGGCGTTGTTAACTGAGAAATATGCTCTCAATTATTTTCCGTTTTATTTCCAAGGGCCAGTCTCAGCTTCCGGTCAACAGGATCCCGCAGACCGGCCAAGGTGCACCTTCTTCGGACACGGATCCCTGTGACGTCGGCGTGAAGCTCCGGGAGCACCAGACATGCACATATGAATAAGCGGAGGAGTCGATTCCATAAGTCCTCCACTCACGGCCTCGGTGTCACTGAATCGAGCAATCTGGTTTTTTAATGTTTAAAAATCGGCTTAACATTGAGGTCGAAAAAACAGCGGTATCGTTAAAATACAGTAACAGGGTGATAACATCCATGTAAGAAGTGGAGGGGGATTTATTGCACTCACGGCCCCACTCGTTTATTCCTCTCATACACAGCAGCTAGATCACCTGCTGGAGCTCCAAGCGCTGTGCACAGTCGGATGCCGCCATCTAGCGGACATAAAATGTAACGAAGCGGAGGGAGAAAGCCATCCGGTGTTCCCCGAGTAGCGGCGACGAACGAGTTTAGAGCCGTGGAGAAGGTTTGCTTCCCCCCCACCCTCTCTTTCTAACTTCTTCTTCTTCTTCTTCTTCTTCTTCTTCTTCTTCTTCTTCTTCTTCTTCTTCTTCTTCTTCTTCTTCTTCTTCTTCTTCTTCTTCTTCTTCTACAGTTTCTAGTCCATACATCATCGCTGGTCTCACCACTGTCTTGTACACCTTTGTACACCTTGGAAATGGGCAGCCCCGTATCTGACCGTGTCACACAGCCAAGCAGTGCAGACAATGTGAGACGATCAACTAGAACCAAAAAGAAGCCCAGTTACTTTAATGGTTATGTGACTAGTGCTATTGACGATGACCAAGTGTTCACTAACATTGACTACTGTTATAGACTGGCGTGTGGTGTCCCACAGACATTTAAAGAGGCAAGGAGTTCCCTCAATGCTGACAAGTGGATGAAATCTATGGACAACGAGATGGAGTCATTGAGAGAGAACAACACTTTGACCCTAACACAGCTACCCCAAGGCAAGTGTGCAGTGGGGGTGGGGGGGTGGTTGTATGCGCTAAAAAGAAATGAAGTTGGCACAAACAAATATAAAGCTCGTTATTTTGCTAAGGGCTACAGTCAAAAGTATGGCACGGATTTTGAGGAAACATTTTCTCCAACAGCAAATATGACAAGTGTGAGGGTGTTCATGCAGAAATCAGTTCAGGAAAATTTGGCAGGTCGTCATTGGAATCTGATGCTCCATTCTTACTTGATTGACAACGACTTTATTCAGAATGAAGCAGATCATTGTGTCTATGTCAAAGAAAACCAAAATGACAAAGTCATCATCATAATATGGGTAGATGATTTAATCATAGCTGCGAGTGATGAGGAAGTAATGAAAGAGGTGAAAATCATGCTTACAGCTAGATTTAAAATGAAGGACATGGGCAAAGTGATCAAAATCAATACCCAGAAAATATGTCAGTCAGAAGAGTGTGTTAAGATGTCACAAAGAAAATATGTGGAAAGGTAGCCCTACAGTATTGTCCAACACAAGAGATGCCGGCAGATGTTATGACAAAGCCTGCATCGCAGTTTAAGTTGTTGAATTTTTCAAAGTTGTTGTTTGGGTCATGAGTATTTTATTTTGATGTAAATGGGCAAAGATACCAATAATATGAGAGCAAGTGGGGGCGTTGTCAACTGAGAAATATGCTCTCAATTATTTTCCGTGTTATTTCGAAGGGCCAGCCTCAGCTTCCGGTCAACAGGACCCCGCAGACCGGCCAAGGTGCACCTTCTTCGGACACGGATCCCCGTGACGTCGGCATGAAGCTCCGGGAGCACCAGACATGCACTTATGAATAAGCGAAGGAGTCAACTCCATAAGTCCTCCACTCAGGGCCTCGGTGTCACTGAATCGAGCAATTTGGTTTTTAATGTTTAAAAATCGGCTTAACATTGAGGTGGAAAACACAGCGGTATCGTTAAAATACAGTAACAGGGTGATAACATCCATGTAAGAAGTGGAGGGGGATTTATTGCACTCACGGCCCCACTCGTTTATTCCTCTCATACACAGCGGCCAGATCACCTGCTGGAGCTCCAAGCGCTGTGCACAGTCGGATGCCGCCATCTAGCGGACATAAAATGTAAGGAAGCGGAGGGAGAAAGCCATCCGGTGATCCCCAAGTAGCGGCGACGAACGAGTTTAGAGCCGTGGAGAAGATTTGCTTTGGGTAGATGATTTAATTATTGCAGCAGAGTGTTGCATGGTTTTCAGGGAGGAGTTGAGAAAGGGTCTGGGTGGTCAGGGAGAGCTTCCAGATGATTGGACAACAACAGCTAGTATGATCAGGGAGACAGGTAGAAGAGTACTTGGTGTGTCATCTGGAAGGAAAGTAGATAAGGAGACTTGGTGGTGGAATGAGGAAGTGCAGGAGTGTATACAGACAAAATGGTTAGCGAAGAAGAAGTGGGATACTGAGAGGACTGAAGAGAACAGACAGGAGTTCAGGGAGATGCGGCGAAAGGTAAAGATAGAGGTAGCAAAGGCAAAACAAAGGGCTTATGATGACTTGTATGCTCGGTTGGATAGTAAGGAGGCTGAAAGTGATCTATACAAGTTGGCGAAACAGAGAGATAAAGATGGAAAGGATGTACAGCAGGTCCGGGTGATAAAGGACAGAGAGGGAAATGTATTGACAGATGCTAGAAGAGTGACAGGAAGATGGAAAGAGTACTTTGAAGAGCTGATGAATGTGGAAAATGAAAGAGAGGCAAGGGTAGAAGAGGTGATTATTGTAGACCACAAAGTAGCAAAAATGAGTAAAAGTGAAGTGAGGAAGGCATTGAAGAGGATGAAGAGTGGAAAAGCAGTTGGTCCTGATGATATACCTGTGGAGGTGTGGAAGTGTCTAGGAGAGGCAGCAGTAGATTTTCTGACTAGATTATTCAACAGGATCTTAGAGAGTGAGAAGATGCCTGAAGAATGGAGACAAAGTGTGATGGTGCCTATTTTTAAGAATAAAGGGGATGTGCAGAATTGTGGCAACTACAGAGGGATAAAGTTGATGAGCCATACAATGAAGTTATGGGAAAGAGTAGTGGAAACTAGACTGAGAGCAGAAGTCAGCATTTGTGAACAGCAGTATGGCTTCATGCCTAGGAAGAGTACTACAGATGCAGTATTTGCGTTGAGAATGCTAATAGAAAAGTACAGAGAAGGCCAGAGGGAGCTGCATTGCGTTTTCGTAGACCTAGAAAAAGCATATGACAGGGTGCCAAGAGAGGAGCTCTGGTATTGTATGAGGAAGTCTGGAGTGGCAGAGAAGTATGTTAGACTGGTGCAGGACATGCATGCCAGCTGTGAGACACTGGTACGGTGTGCTGTAGGGGTAACCGAGAAGTTCAAGGTGGAGGTGGGACTCCATCAGGGATCAGCTCTGAGCCCCTTCTTGTTCGCAATGGTGATGGGTAGGCTGACAGATGAGGTTAGACAGGAATCCCCATGGACCATGATGTTTGCGGATGACATTGTGATCTGTAGTGAGAGCAGACAACAGGTAGAGGAAAATCTAGAGAGGTGGAGGTATGCTCTGGAAAGGAGTGGAATGAAAGTTAGTCACAGCAAGACAGAATATATGTGTGTGAACGAGAGGAACTCGGGTGGAGCGGTGAGGCTACAGGGAGTGGAGATCAAGAAGCTGGAGGATTTCAGGTACTTAGGGTCAACAGTCCAGAGCAACGGAGAGTGCGTAAAAGAGGTGAAGAGACGGGTCCAAGCAGGTTGGAATGGCTGGAGAAAAGTGTCAGGGGTACTATGTGATAGAAGACTATCGGCCAGAATAAAAGGAAAGGTGTACAAGACAGTGGTGAGACCAGCGATGATGTATGGACTAGAAACTGTTCCAATGACCAAAAGACAGCAGACAGAACTAGAGGTTGCAGAGATGAAGATGTTGAGGTTCTCTTTGGGAGTGACCAGGATTGATAGGATCAGGAATGAGTATCAGAGGAACAGCACATGTTCGATGTTTTGGAGAGAAGGTCAGAGAAGCCAGACTGAGATGGTTCGGTCATGTACAGAGGAGGGATAGAGAATATATGCTAGACAAAAAAAGAAATTAAAATGAAATAATTAAATCAATAGATAGACTAATAAAAAATTAAAACGAAAAAATGATTGCAAGGGGAGTACAACATGTAATTAAGTTGGCGACTCACAAGGAATCTCAGATATCAAACTGTATATTTTTTGTTGTTTATATATAAACATATACAAAACAAACATATATTGTTTGTTGTTGTTTATTTTTGGGACATAAGCGAATCACGGTCCGGGCTTCTGCCCTCCTCCGCTCCTCACCTCATCCGCTCCAGGCCCTGGTACTCCCTGTCCGCGGGACCCCCCCCCCCCACCACCCCCACCACCACCAAAACAAACTCTCACACACAGATAAACACACGCACACACACATACACACACACACACACACACACACACAGACACACGCACACAAACACGCACAAACACACACACACACACACACACACACACACCTGAACTCATCATAGCTGTGCTAATAGCATTGGCCAAAACGTATCCACAACAAAACAAACATTAGCTCATCCACTCATTCACATATGTGTGTGCCTAGAGGTATGGGAGCTCCAGTCATACGTCCGGGTGATCTATGTCCGGAGAAGGCTCACATTGGCCGGTCTAAGGGGTTCTTCTGCCCCCACAGCTTCCCCGCCTCTGAGAGGAGAAAAATTACCTCCGCTCCTCCGCTCCTCCGCTTTTCAGCTCCACCGCTCCTCCTCTATGGGCCCTGGTACCCCCCCCCCCCCACCTAAACAAACTCTCACACATACACACACAAACACACTCACACACACACAAAAACACACACACACACACACACACACACACATACACACACACCTTAACTCATCATAGCTGTGCTAATAGCATTAGCCGAAACGCATCCACAACCAAACAAACATTAGCTCATCCACTCATTCACATGTGTGTGCCCAATGGTCCCAGAGCTCCAATCATACGTCCGGGGGATCTTTGTCCGGAGTATGCTCACATTAGCCAGTCTAAGGGGTTCTTCTGCCCCCAAACTTCCCCGCCTCTGAGAGGAGAAACATTACCTCCGCTCCTCCGCTTCTCAGCTCCATCGCTCCTCCGCTTTGGGCCCTGGAATTCCCGAACCGCTGGACATAAGCGAATCACGGGCCGGGCTTCTGCCCTCCTCCGCTCCTCAGCTCATCGTTCGAGGCCCCGGTACTCCCTGTCCGCGACCCCCCCCCCCACCTAAACAAATTCACACTCACACACACGCACACACACACACAAAGACACACACACACACACACACAAACACACCTTAACTCATCATAGCTGTGCTAATAGCATTAGCCGAAACGCATCCACAACCAAACTGTTGCGTTTAAGTTTGCAGCTTCTTCGTTTTCCATGTTTCGGAAGGAATTCACAAGTTTGCCTTGTTTGAATCGTCTTTTATTTTCTTCTTCACAGCTCCGGGAATCAACATCGGTTAGCCATGGGACATGTACAGTACAGAGTGAGGGAAAAATTCCCGCCAGCACCGCTATACCAAAAAAAAAAACACTGACGTAGAAGTTAACGTCAAGTTAGCTGAACAGTCGCAAAAAACTAAAACAAGTCCCAAACCTTGTCATAAAGTGCCATGCATTTCCTGAGAGTAGATACAAATACAACATATGTATACTAGAATGTAAACTCAAATAAAACTAATGAGATCACCTATCTCAACACCCCCTCTTGATCTCAACATCCAAAAAAAATCTTTGGACATTTGAATTTCCAAATAACCACTTTTTGAATTGTTCTATTTTTACCTTTGTCATGAGTTTTGTCGAGATGTCTGCCAACATGTCCTCTGATGGACAATAGATAAGATTTATTTAACCCTCACTGAGTGCTTCACGAATGAAATGATATTTTACATCAATGTGTTTTGACCTTTGTCTGTTTACAGGATTCTTACTCAGTGCGATGGCCCCCTGATTGTCTCCGTAGATTGTTGTGCAACTGTACATTTTGTTGTCCATACCCGTCTCTTCACCTCTTTTACGCACTCTCCGTTGCTCTGGACTGTTGACCCTAAGTACCTGAAATCCTCCAGCTTCTTGATCTCCACTCCCTGTAGCCTCACCGCTCCACCCGAGTTCCTCTTGTTCTCACACATATATTCTGTCTTGCTGCGACTAACTTTCATTCCTCTCCTTTCCAGAGCATACCTCCACCTCTCTAGATTTTCCTCTACCTGTTGTCTGCTCTCACTACAGATCACAATGTCATCCGCAAACATCATGGTCCATGGGGATTCCTGTCTAACCTCATCTGTCAGCCTATCCATCACCATTGCGAACAAGAAGGGGCTCAGAGCTGATCCCTGATGGAGTCCCACCTCCACCTTGAACTTCTCGGTTACCCCTACAGCACACCGTACCAGTGTCTCACAGCTGGCATACATGTCCTGCACCAGTCTAACATACTTCTCTGCCACTCCAGACTTCCTCATACAATACCAGAGCTCCTCTCTTGGCAACCTGTCATATGCTTTTTCTAGGTCTACGAAAACGCAATGCAGCTCCCTCTGGCTTTCTCTGTACTTTTCTATTGGCATTCTCAACGCAAATACTGCATCTGTAGTACTCTTCCTAGGCATGAAGCCATACTGCTGTTCACAAATGCTGACTTCTGCTCTCAGTCTAGTTTCCACTACTCTTTCCCATAACTTCATTGTATGGCTCATCAACTTTATCCCTCTGTAGTTGCCACAATTCTGCACATCCCCTTTATTCTTAAAAATAGGCACCATCACACTTTGTCTCCATTCTTCAGGCATCTCCTCACTCTCTAAGATCCTGTTGAATAATCTAGTCAGAAAATCTACCGCTGCCTCTCCTAGACACTTCCACACCTCCACAGGTATATCATCAGGACCAACTGCTTTTCCACTCTTCATCCTCTTCAATGCCTTCCTCACTTCACTTTTACTCATTTTTGCTACTTTGTGGTCTACAATAATCACCTCTTCTACCCTTGCCTCTCTTTCATTTTCCACATTCATCAGCTCTTCAAAGTACTCTTTCCATCTTCCTGTCTCTCTTCTAGCATCCGTCAATACATTTCTCTCTCTGTCCTTTATCACCCGGACCTGCTGTACATCCTTTCCATCTTTATCTCTCTGTTTCGCCAACCTGTATAGATCATTTTCAGCCTCCTTACTATCCAACCGAGCATACAAGTCATCATAAGCCCTTTGTTTTGCCTTTGCTACCTCTATCTTTACCTTTCGCCGCATCTCCCTGAACTCCTGTCTGTTCTCTTCAGTCCTCTCAGTATCTCACTTCTTCTTCGCGAACCATTTTCTCTGTATACACTCCTGCACTTCCTCATTCCACCACCAAGTCTCCTTATCTACTTTCCTACCAGATGACACACCAAGTACTCTTCTACCTGTCTCCCTGATAACACTAGCTGTTGTTGTCCAATCATCTGGAAGCTCTCCCTGACAACCCAGACCCTTTCTCAACTCCTCCCTGAAAACCATGCAACACTCTGCTGCAATAATTAAATCATCTACCCAAAGCAAACCTTCTCCACGGCTCTAAACTCGTTCGTCGCCGCTACTTGTGGAACACCGGATGGCTTTCTCCCTCCGCTTCGTTACATTTTATGTCCGCTAGATGGCGGCATCCGACTGTGCACAGCGCTTGGAGCTCCACCAGGCGATATGGCCGCTGTGTATGAGAGGAATAAACGAGTGGGGCCGTGAGTGCAATAAATCCCCCTCCACGTCTTACATGGATGTTATCACCCTGTTACTGTATTTTAACGATACCGCTGTTTTTTCGACCTCAATGTTAAGCCGATTTTTAAACATTAAAAAAACAGATTGCTCGATTCAGTGACACCGAGGCCGTGAGTGGAGGACTTATGGAGTCGACTCCTCCGCTTATTCATATGTGCATGTCTGGTGCTCCCGGAGCTTCACGCCGACGTCACGGGGATCCGTGTCCGAAGAAGGTGCACCTTGGCCGGTCTGCGGGGTCCTGTTGACCGGAAGCTGAGACTGGCCCTTGGAAATAACACGGAAAATAATTGAGAGCATATTTCTCAGTTGACAACGCCCCCACTTGCTCTCATATTATTGGTATCTTTGCCCATTTACATCAAAATAAAATACTCATGACCCAAACAACAACTTTGAAAAATTCAACAACTTAAACTGCGATGCAGGCTTTGTCATAACATCTGCCGGCATCTCTTGTGTTGGACAATACTGTAGGGCTACCTTTCCACATATTTTCTTTGTGACATCTTAACACACTCTTCTGACTGACATATTTTCTGGGTATTGATTTTGATCACTTTGGCCAAGTCCTTCATTTTAAATCTAGCTGTAAGCATGATTTTCACCTCTTTCATTACTTCCTCATCACTCGCAGCTATGATTAAATCATCTACCCATATTATGATGATGACCTTGTCATTTTGGTTTTCTTTGACATAGACACAATGATCTGCTTCATTCTGAATAAAGTCATTGTCAATCAAGTAAGAATGGAGCATCAGATTCCAATGACGACCTGCCTGTTTAAGGCCGTATAGTCACTTTTCAAGTTTACGCACCAGCTTCTGTTTTTTTACTTGTTACTTCATACCCTTCTGGTTGTTCTACACAGAGCTCACAATCTATGGGTGCATGAAGATAGGCTGTCTTTACATCCATTTGGTGTAGTAACAATTTTTCCTGAACTGATTTCTGCATAAACACCCTCACACTTGTCATATTTGCTGTTGGAGAAAATGTTTCCTCAAAATCCGTGCCATACTTTTGACTGTAGCCCTTAGCAAAATAACGAGCTTTATATTTGTTTGTGCCATCTTCATTTCTATTTAGCGCATACGCCCAGCCCCCCCCCCCCCCCCACTGCACACTTGCCTTGGGGTAGCTGTGTTAGGGTAAAAGTGTTGTTCTCTCTCAATGACTCCATCTCTTCGTCCATAGATTTCATCCACTTGTCAGCATTGAGGGAACTCCTTGCCTCTTTTTATGTCTGTGGGACACCACACGCCAGTCTATAACAGTAGTCAATGTTAGTGAACACTTGGTCATCGTCAATAGCACTAATCACATAACCATTAAAGTAACTGGGCTTCTTTTTGGTTCTAGTTGATCGTCTCACATTGTCTGCACTGCTTGGCTGTGTCACACGGTCAGATACAGGGTTGCCCATTTCCAAGGTGTACAAAGGTGTACAAGACAGTGTTGAGCCCAGCGATGATATATGAGCTAGAAACTGTTACAATGACCGAAAGATAGCAGGCAGAACTAGAGGTTGCAGATATGAGGATGTTGAGGTTCTCTTTGGGAGTGACCAGGATGGATAGGATCAGGAATGAGTCTATCAGAGGAACAGCACATGTTCGATGTTTTGGAGAGAAGGTCAGAGAAGCCAGACCGAGATGGTTCGGTCATGTACAGAGGAGGGATAGAGAATATATTGGTAGACGGATGCTGGAATTGGAGCTGCAAGGCAAGAGGTCTCGAGGAAGACCAAAGAGAGGATTTATGGACGTGGTGAGAGAGGAGATGAAGGCAGTTGGTGTGAGAGAGGAGGATACGGAGAATAGGGTTAGATGGAGAAAGTTGACTCGCTGTGGCCACACCTGACAGGAAAAGACAAAAGAAGAAGAAGAAGAAGAAGAAGAAGAAGAAGAAGAAGAAGAAGAAGAAGAAGAAGAAGAAGAAGAAGAAGAAGAAGAAGAAGAAGAAGAAGAAGAAGAAGAAGGAGAAAAAGAAGAAGAAGAAGAAGAAGAAGAAGAAGAAGAAGAAGAAGAAGAAGAAGTAAGAAAGAGAGGGTGGGGGGGAAGCAAACCTTCACGGCTCTAAGCTCGTTCGTCGCCGCTACTTGGGGAACACTGGATGGCTTTCTCCCTCCACTTCGTTACATTTTATGGCCGCTAGATGGCGGCATCCGACTGTGCACAGCGCTTGAAGCCCCACCAGGTGATCTGGCAGCTGTGTATGAGAGGAATAAACGAGTGGGGCCGTGAGTGCAATAAATCCCCCTCCACTTCTTACATGGATGTTATCACCCTGTTACTGTATTTTAACGATACCGCTGTGTTTTCCACCTCAATGTTAAGCCGATTTTTAAACATTAAAAACCAAATTGCTTCATTCAGTGACACCGAGGCCGTGAGTGGAGGACTTATGGAGTCGACTCCTCCGCTTATTCATACGTGCATGTCTGGTGCTCCCGGAGCTTCACGCCGACGTCACGGGGATCCGTGTCCGAAGAAGGTGCACCTTGGCCGGTCTGCGGGGTCCTGTTGACCGGAAGCTGAGACTGGCCCTTCGAAATAACACAGAAAATAATTGAGAGCATATTTCTCAGTTGACAACGCCCCCACTTGCTCTCATATTATTGGTATCTTTGCCCATTTACATCAAAATAAAATACTCATGACCCAAACAACAACTTTGAAAAATTCAACAACTTAAACTGCGATGCAGGCTTTGTCATAACATCTGCCGGCATCTCTTGTGTTGGACAATACTGTAGGGCTACCTTTCCACATATTTTCTTTGTGACATCTTAACACACTCTTCTGACTGACATATTTTCTGGGTATTGATTTTGATCACTTTGGCCAAGTCCTTCATTTTAAATCTAGCTGTAAGCATGATTTTCACCTCTTTCATTACTTCCTCATCACTCGCAGCTATGATTAAATCATCTACCCATATTATGATGATGACCTTGTCATTTTGGTTTTCTTTGACATAGACACAATGATCTGCTTCATTCTGAATAAAGTCGTTGTCAATCAAGTAAGAATGGAGCATCAGATTCCAATGACGACCTGCCAAATTTTCCTGAACTGATTTCTGCATGAACACCCTCACACTTGTCACATTTGCTGTTGGAGAAAATGTTTCCTCAAAATCCGTGCCATACTTTTGACTGTAGCCCTTAGCAAAATAACGAGCTTTATATTTGTTTGTGCCAACTTCATTTCTTTTTAGCGCATACACCCACCCCCCCACCCCCACTGCACACTTGCCTTGGGGTAGCTGTGTTAGGGTCAAAGTGTTGTTCTCTCTCAATGACTCCATCTCGTCGTCCATAGATTTCATCCACTTGTCAGCATTGAGGGAACTCCTTGCCTCTTTAAATGTCTGTGGGACACCACACGCCAGTCTATAACAGTAGTCAATGTTAGTGAACACTTGGTCATCGTCAATAGCACTAGTCACATAACCATTAAAGTAACTGGGCTTCTTTTTGGTTCTAGTTGATCGTCTCACATTGTCTGCACTGCTTGGCTGTGTCACACGGTCAGATACGGGGCTGCCCATTTCCAAGGTGTACAAAGGTGTACAAGACAGTGGTGAGACCAGCGATGATGTATGGACTAGAAACTGTAGAAGAAGAAGAAGAAGAAGAAGAAGAAGAAGAAGAAGAAGAAGAAGAAGTTAGAAAGAGAGGGTGGGGGGGAAGCAAACCTTCTCCACGGCTCTAAACTCGTTCGTCGCCGCTACTCGGGGAACACCGGATGGCTTTCTCCCTCCGCTTCGTTACATTTTATGGCCGCTAGATGAAGATCATCATCAACATCATCATCATCATCATCATCATCATCATCATCATCATCCTGATCTGAGCTCATCTCTGTCTGGGTTTGTTGCTCTGGAGATGGGTTTGTCACAAATTTTAGCAGTCTGTGTTTTTAGTACTCTTTCACTATTTGGATAATATACAAAATAAGCTGGACTATTTTTGTCATATCCAATGAAAACTCCCTTCTCACCTCTTGAGTCAAGTTTCTTTTTGTTGTGCTTGTATGCATAGCACACAGCACCAAACTTTTGCATTTGTGACACATTTGGTTTCTTTCCCGTCAACATAAAGTAAGCCGTCTGCTTTGTCCGATTATTAAAGCATCAGTTCCTGACCACCGCTGCTGTCTGCACTGCATGGGTCCACAATGTTTTGGGTAGGTTGCTTCCTAGTAACATGCACCATGCCATGTCGAATAAAGTCCTCCAGTTTCTCTTTGCTTTCCCGTTTTGGTGTGGTGAGTATGGCGCTGACGTTTCATGTCTAACACCCCGTTTAGTCATTAGTCCTTGGTACTCTTTTGACATAAACTCAGTACAATTGTCAGATCTCATACACTTAATCTTCCCATAAGGGGCAGTGTGTGCTAAGAATCTCTCTGTGGCACTCACTGTACCACTCTTTTGTTTGAGAAAGTACACAAAAATTGTGTTGGAATAATCATCAGTAAACGACAATGCAAATCTGTGTCCATCTATAGATATGGGATCTACTGGCCCTGCCAGATCTGTATGCACTAAATCAAACACCTTTGTTGCTCTTGCATCAGGCTCTCTGTTTCTGATCTGCACAAACTTCCCTTGAATACACACTTCACATGGTGATACAGGTTTTTCAGTTTTCCCTTTGATTACCATACCATCAATCACTTTTGTCAACTTTTGTACATCGCTCTAATTACAATGGCCGAAAATTTCATGCCATGTTTGTAAATCAAAACACCCTTTGCATTTGTCATTACTTTCATCTGCTGTAGATAGGTAGTAAAGTGTGTTCTGCACATGAATAGGAAATACAGTACCGTCACTCATTTTGACTATGTCTTTTCCTTCATTGAAGATTACCGTTGCTCCGTTTGCTGTGGCGGCCATCACAGAAAAAATGTCCTGTGGACAGGAAGGGATGAACATTGCGTTTCTCAGTGGTGCTGTGTGGTGACGTCCTCTGCTGTCTATGAGGATCACCTCTGCCTCTCCCCGCTGCTTCGCCACGCCTTGACACTTGGTCGCGTCTGCCAGCTCAACATGGTGTGTGTCAGCTCTGAACGTCACTGAAAAACACGGAAGTCAGCAAATTTGAGCTTTTCTTCACTTTGAGTCACATGAACTGCAAATGGTTTGAACGATTCTGGAAGTCCCTTTAGCACCATAGCTATGAGAAGATCATCACTCATGACTTCCTCTGCATTTCTTAGCACCGTGATTATAGTCTCTGCCCTAATCACAAAGTCTGTTACGCTTTCATTGCTTCCTTTCTGCAGTTTTGTCAGGTCAGTATACAGGTTTATAATGCCAGGCTTCCCTTTACCTGCGTAATACTCTCGTAGCATCTTCAGTGCCTTTCTCCCATCATCTGCAGCTTCGCGCATGACCAGGCCTAGACTTTTGTCATCTAAAAACTGGATCGGTTCGGCATGGGCCATTTCATTCTGCTCCTTGTCCTTCGCCTCCTCGTCATCGTCATCAAATTCTGGAGTTTCACTCAGAATTGTGTCTTTGAGCCCCTGTAGCCGCATGCAGGTCAAGCATTTAGTCTCCCAGAGTTCATACTGCTTCTCATCTTCCACACCGAGACAGTCTCTGGTGGCGATTGGTAAATGTAACGGCAGGAGACCAAACTGATTGTTATGTTTATACGGTAATGCCAATATCAATGTCTCATAACCCGACTATACAACCTCATCCAATTAACCAAAGTGAGACCTTGTCTATAATATGGGTATATTCCCAAGGATTGAGTCAGAGATTTGGAATTTTTCAGAATATAACAAATACCTCAGTCCTTCCTTTTCTGCCTTACGATCCATCCAAATGGCGATTACCAGCTGATTATTCTATGGTAACCAATAAAACTGTCATTGAGGGATTCACTCTAATGACAATACAAAAGACACCACCATTTTGTATGAAACGACAGTGTGGTAAGAAAGAGCATTATCTAGGCCAACTACAGTGTGACACTGTGCTAGATATGGAAACGGATAGACCGGTTAGGAAAACCTATGACTACTATAATAATAGTATATGTGAGGTTGGAAAGTGGGGAATGGGCGTGTGTGCCATGAATCTGACAGCCCTCAAGCCATTATTGGGCATTGAAACAAACCTCACCACATCTGGTATACCACCATGGAGGATTTTTGCATTCCCACACAAATACGGTTATCCATACATGCCCAAAAACACATGTATGGATTTGTGGCAAACGAGCATTTCTGTATCTGCCTGAACATTGGTGTGGCACATGCTATTTGGCCCGATTAGGAAGTGCTATGACTTTTATACCAGAGCATAACATGACTCATAGTGTACAACTCATTAGGCCTATGGGACATGAACGTAGTCGAAGAGCCTTGATAAGTGACTCTAGAGGAATACTTATGACAATGTTCCCTAACTATGGTGTAGCCTACTCGGGACATCGAATGAATGAGGTCTGGGCGACATTACAGAACCTAACGTCAAGGGTTCTAGAATTGAATGGACTGATACAAAACAATCCAGAGACTATGGCTATGAAAGAAATGCTTTTACAAAATCGTGTGGCTTTAGATATTGTCTTAGCCAAGGAAGGTGGTGTATGTGCGATAATAGGACAACAATGTTGCACATATATCCCAGACACGCGAGACAATTTCACAGTAATTCATGACAAATTGACGACATTAAAGAACCAACTAGAGGGTAAAGAGGACAGTGATACTTTAATGTCGTTTTTACAGTTTGACCCTCTTGGATGGATCATCAACGGAACTTGGTGGCAAATACTTTTAAAGTGCCTTACACCTGTGATTGTGATTCTTATTTTGTTTTGTTTATTTACTATGTGCGTTATTCCTTGTTTGAGAAGCATGATTGCTAAAATGGCTTCCGCAGCCTTTGTCCAGATGGCAATAGTAGCAGTGCAGACCCAACCAAGGACTCACTACACTGGACAGATACATGAGCAACTGCCTATAAGTGATTCAGAAAAAGAAAATGATAACAATTTGACTGTGGAGGACGACGACCATGATGTTGTATGAAGTGTTATCTGTAAACTATGTACCAACATGGCATGATGATGCTGAAGAGTTTAACATTGTTCGGAGTCTCATAAACAGGAGAGAATTGTTAGAGTTTACTCTCTATTTCTATAACTATGTTATTTCGACTACTCACATGAAGTTAGCCAGACATGCTAGAGCACAAAAGACCTTTGTCCTCTAACAAGAGTTGGGCCCTCCAAGATATTCCAATGGTCGTAAACATCTTTAGATAAGAACCTACCCCCCCGTAAACGTAAATCTAAACGAGGATAAACACTTCTGGAGAGAAACCTGACCACCCCTGTATATCATCCTGGACAACTTCACATATGCATGAACTATACTATACAATGAATGTTGTTATGTAAATAAACACTTTCACACAATAACAAGCCGAGCAAGGAGGAACTCGGGGGGATTCTCTGGATCTTGGCTCCAAAGAGCGCGCTGAGTCTCCCCCTCTGCAGAGCACAAAAGAATAGTCGCTTGTCTGTGTTATTTCTTATGATAACCTCAGTCTCCTCTTTACAGGTTTTACCTTAGACCAGCATGAATTAGAATTACTCTCTAATAGCCGCGAGTGGAGCATCTACCTGCATGTCCAGAAGCTTCCTGTTCAGCAGGGCAGGTCGAATGGTGTTAAAAGCACTGGAGAAGTCAAAGAACATGACTCTCACAGTGCTTCCTGCCTCCTCCAGGTGTGTGTAGATTCTGTGCAGCAGGAAGATGATGGCGTCTTCCACTCCTATCCGTGGGTGGTATGCGAACCGCAGGGGGTCCAGCGAAGGTCCGACGACTGTGCCAAGGTGCCTCAGGACGAGCCTCTCCAGCGACTTCATGACGTGTGATGTCAGCGCCACCGGTCTGTAGTCGCTGTGTCTGCTGGGATGCTTCACCTCGGGCGCTGGAACCAGGCATGAGGTTTTCCACCGGTCGGGGACAACCATCTGGGTCAGGCTCAGGTTGAAGAGATGTGAGAAGATCCCACACAGCTGAGAGGCACATCCTTTCAGCACTCTGGGGCTGAGGCCGTCAGGGCCAGCAGCTTTCCTGGGACGAAGGCGGCTGAACTCTCTTCCCACCTCCTCAGCGGTGAAGGCAACAGGAGGGGGTGGAGAGAGTCCCAGTGGGGGGCAGGACGGCTGAGGTGTAAACGAGACATCGTCCAGGGAAGCAGAAGAGGTGCGTGGGGGAGGGGGAAAGCTCCTTAAAGTGAGGGGTGAGGGCACGGGGGAAGGAAAGTCCTGAGAGGAGCTGG
Organism: Fistularia commersonii; assembly: GCF_037954325.1. Classification (NCBI taxonomy): domain Eukaryota; kingdom Metazoa; phylum Chordata; class Actinopteri; order Syngnathiformes; family Fistulariidae; genus Fistularia; species Fistularia commersonii. The sequence continues at coordinate 148,267 of NW_028234029.1, forward strand.
GGGGAGGGTGGGCGGAGGCACCTTCATCAAATCTGTTAAAAAACAGGTTTAGTTTGTTTGCCTCCTGCAAGTCTCCTTCCATCATCTGGCTTGCTTGTTTTCCATGGCCAGTGATGAGTTTGCAGTATCGTCGCTCTTCTCAGCGGCTCCAAACTGTCTTCAGCCGTCTTTGGGGGTTTCCTGGGCCCATAACCTGTTATCAGAGGTTATCTGTGCAGTAGATCTGCGTGCTACCCCTCAATACCGACTGGGTCTTTTACGGAGGAATAATATGTGTGACACGCCTCTTGTTTTACAGAACTGGAAGAAGTTGAATTTATTTTCAAGCAAATAAAAACACTACGGACAGACCGGAAGCTGGGACTGGCCATTCAAAATAAAAGGGAAATAACTGAGAGCATATTTCTCAGATAACAACTGCACTTTCTGTCCAGAATTGAGATTCCCTGGAGTGATAGTCGGGGTAACTGTGGTTGTACGGTTCGGTGCGTCATTATATTTTTGGTCAGGAATACAAATTGTCGAGGCAGTGCGTTTCGTAACTTTATCAACTCTAATATGGGAGGCTTAAATCTGTGTGTAGTACAGAACTGTTCAAAGTCTAGAGGACTGCCATTGTCATCCATCAAGTCAATTCTTGACCATATACCTTTCTCAAAGCATTCCTTGTAAAACAGAGGTTTGTTGCCACGCAGTACATATCTATTGTTCCAAATTATTGTACTGTGTGGTGAGAAATTGTGTACATATATCATTTTCCATTATAATAGTATTTGTTTATGGAACTCTGAAAATTGGACAGGAATCTTGTTGATATCCAAGTCAGAGATAAGTAGAAGACTTAGGCCACCGACTATGTTGAATAAGTAGTTTGGAGTACAATACCAGAAAGAATGATGATGTTTGATCCAGGATTTCAACCAGTTCACCTTCAATGTCCCATTCAGGCAGTCCAACTCTATCACTTTCAGCCCTCCTTCACTTGTTTCTTTCACCATATGTGATTTTTTTAGATGGTGTGGTCTGTTCCTCCAGATAAAGTTGAAATTTATTTGGTTAATAGATTTGATGAGTTGATTTGGAGCAGCATTGGAATACACTGGGTATATACATCTGGATAAACATTCCATTTTAGTCAAATATATCCGGCCTAATATTGATAAATCTCTTTGGAGCCATATATTCAATTTTGCTTTACTTTGATTCAGTTTAGATTCAATGTTCCTGGACTGATTTAACTTTTGGTCCTTAGATAGGAAAATGCTAAAGTATTTTATTTCTGATTTGATAGGAACACTGCTGATTTCCTTTAGTGGTGAGTCATGCAGCTCAAGAAGTTTGCATTTCTTTAAGTTTAATGACAATCCTGAAGCCTTGGAGAATGTTTTAATTTTTTCAACGCTTATTGGGACTTGATGTTCATTTTTCAAAACTAAGGTTGTGTCATCTGCCAGCAGGCTAATAACAATTTCTGTCCCCGACATTATTTCTGTCACACACACACACACACACACACACACACACACACACACACACACACACACACACACACACACACACACACACACACACACACTCACACACACCTTAATTCCACTCTTTTATATACGCATGCCTGGAGTTCCGGGAGCTCGTTCTCAACGTTCTGGGAATAATCATAGTTGTGCTGATAGCATTAGCCGAAACGCCCCCCCCACACACACCACCACCACCACCACCACCACCACCCCACACACACATTAGCTCCTCCATTCATTCACATGTACACGCCGGCTGCTCCGGGGGCTCCACGCCGACGTTTCGGTGATCGATGTCCGGAGAAGGTGCACCATTGCCGGTCTGCGGTGTCCTGTAGACCCCCCCCCCTCCATACACACATGCAATACGCCTTGAAACGCATCGCTCGCACCGACGCGGGGAATCCTTTTCCCTACTTCCACAACAACTGCAAGAAACGCGTTGCGTCGGCCGCCGTGAGGAAGGGGGGGGGCATTAAGGGGGGGGAGAGAGAGACATGGAGATTTTCTCAGCCTCTCATTCTTTTTTTTTTTTTTTTAATTGAACATAAATAGTACACACAACTATACAAATGTACAAATAAACATGGCAAGGTAGAACTGAATGTCAATGAAACAACCAGGCATGAGGAACCAAAGGACATAAGGACATTCATTCTGTATGTAATCAGAAGTTAATAGTGTTAACGGTTTGTGAGAAATTTACAATGCTAGACAAAAAAAGAAATTAAAATGAAATAATTAAATCAATAGATAGACTAATAAAAAATTAAAACGAAAAAATGATTGCAAGGGGAGTACAACATGTAATTAAGTTGGCGACTCACAAGGAATCTCAGATATCAAACTGTATATTTTTTGTTGTTTATATATAAACATATACAAAACAAACATATATTGTTTGTTGTTGTTTATTTTTGGGACATAAGCGAATCACGGTCCGGGCTTCTGCCCTCCTCCGCTCCTCACCTCATCCACTCCAGGCCCTGGTACTCCCTGTCCGCGGGACCCCCCCCCCCCCACCACCCCCACCACCACCAAAACAAACTCTCACACACAGATAAACACACGCACACACACATACACACACACACACACACACACACACAGACACACGCACACAAACACGCACAAACACACACACACACACACACACACACACCTGAACTCATCATAGCTGTGCTAATAGCATTGGCCAAAACGTATCCACAACAAAACAAACATTAGCTCATCCACTCATTCACATATGTGTGTGCCTAGAGGTATGGGAGCTCCAGTCATACGTCCGGGTGATCTATGTCCGGAGAAGGCTCACATTGGCCGGTCTAAGGGGTTCTTCTGCCCCCACAGCTTCCCCGCCTCTGAGAGGAGAAAAATTACCTCCGCTCCTCCGCTCCTCCGCTTTTCAGCTCCACCGCTCCTCCTCTATGGGCCCTGGTACTCCCCCCCCCCACCTAAACAAACTCTCACACATACACACACAAACACACTCACACACACACAAAAACACACACACACACACACACACACACATACACACACACCTTAACTCATCATAGCTGTGCTAATAGCATTAGCCGAAACGCATCCACAACCAAACAAACATTAGCTCATCCACTCATTCACATGTGTGTGCCCAATGGTCCGAGAGCTCCAATCATACGTCCGGGGGATCTTTGTCCGGAGTATGCTCACATTAGCCAGTCTAAGGGGTTCTTCTGCCCCCAAACTTCCCCGCCTCTGAGAGGAGAAACATTACCTCCGCTCCTCCGCTTCTCAGCTCCATCGCTCCTCCGCTTTGGGCCCTGGAATTCCCGAACCGCTGGACATAAGCGAATCACGGGCCGGGCTTCTGCCCTCCTCCGCTCCTCAGCTCATCGTTCGAGGCCCCGGTACTCCCTGTCCGCGACCCCCCCCCACCTAAACAAATTCACACTCACACACACGCACACACACACACAAAGACACACACACACACACACACAAACACACCTTAACTCATCATAGCTGTGCTAATAGCATTAGCCGAAACGCATCCACAACCAAACTGTTGCGTTTAAGTTCGCAGCTTCTTCGTTTTCCATGTTTCGGAAGGAATTCACAAGTTTGCCTTGTTTGAATCGTCTTTTATTTTCTTCTTCACAGCTCCGGGAATCAACATCGGTTAGCCATGGGACATGTACAGTACAGAGTGAGGGAAAAATTCCCGCCAGCACCGCTATACCAAAAAAAAAAACACTGACGTAGAAGTTAACGTCAAGTTAGCTGAACAGTCGCGAAAAACTAAAACAAGTCCCAAACCTTGTCATAAAGTGCCATGCATTTCCTGAGAGTAGATACAAATACAACATATGTATACTAGAATGTAAACTCAAATAAAACTAATGAGATCACCTATCTCAACACCCCCTCTTGATCTCAACATCCAAAAAAAATCTTTGGACATTTGAATTTCCAAATAACCACTTTTTGAATTGTTCTATTTTTACCTTTGTCATGAGTTTTGTCGAGATGTCTGCCAACATGTCCTCTGATGGACAATAGATAAGATTTATTTAACCCTCACTGAGTGCTTCACGAATGAAATGATATTTTACATCAATGTGTTTTGACCTTTGTCTGTTTACAGGATTCTTACTCAGTGCGATGGCCCCCTGATTGTCTCCGTAGATTGTTGTGCAACTGTACATTTTGTTGTCCATACCCGTCTCTTCACCTCTTTTACGCACTCTCCGTTGCTCTGGACTGTTGACCCTAAGTACCTGAAATCCTCCAGCTTCTTGATCTCCACTCCCTGTAGCCTCACCGCTCCACCCGAGTTCCTCTTGTTCTCACACATATATTCTGTCTTGCTGCGACTAACTTTCATTCCTCTCCTTTCCAGAGCATACCTCCACCTCTCTAGATTTTCCTCTACCTGTTGTCTGCTCTCACTACAGATCACAATGTCATCCGCAAACAACATGGTCCATGGGGATTCCTGTCTAACCTCATCTGTCAGCCTACCCATCACCATTGCGAACAAGAAGGGGCTCAGAGCTGATCCCTGATGGAGTCCCACCTCCACCTTGAACTTCTCGGTTACCCCTACAGCACACCGTACCAGTGTCTCACAGCTGGCATGCATGTCCTGCACCAGTCTAACATACTTCTCTGCCACTCCAGACTTCCTCATACAATACCAGAGCTCCTCTCTTGGCACCCTGTCATATGCTTTTTCTAGGTCTACGAAAACGCAATGCAGCTCCCTCTGGCCTTCTCTGTACTTTTCTATTAGCATTCTCAACGCAAATACTGCATCTGTAGTACTCTTCCTAGGCATGAAGCCATACTGCTGTTCACAAATGCTGACTTCTGCTCTCAGTCTAGTTTCCACTACTCTTTCCCATAACTTCATTGTATGGCTCATCAACTTTATCCCTCTGTAGTTGCCACAATTCTGCACATCCCCTTTATTCTTAAAAATAGGCACCATCACACTTTGTCTCCATTCTTCAGGCATCTTCTCACTCTCTAAGATCCTGTTGAATAATCTAGTCAGAAAATCTACCGCTGCCTCTCCTAGACACTTCCACACCTCCACAGGTATATCATCAGGACCAACTGCTTTTCCACTCTTCATCCTCTTCAATGCCTTCCTCACTTCACTTTTACTCATTTTTGCTACTTTGTGGTCTACAATAATCACCTCTTCTACCCTTGCCTCTCTTTCATTTTCCACATTCATCAGCTCTTCAAAGTACTCTTTCCATCTTCCTGTCACTCTTCTAGCATCTGTCAATACATTTCCCTCTCTGTCCTTTATCACCCGGACCTGCTGTACATCCTTTCCATCTTTATCTCTCTGTTTCGCCAACTTGTATAGATCACTTTCAGCCTCCTTACTATCCAACCGAGCATACAAGTCATCATAAGCCCTTTGTTTTGCCTTTGCTACCTCTATCTTTACCTTTCGCCGCATCTCCCTGAACTCCTGTCTGTTCTCTTCAGTCCTCTCAGTATCCCACTTCTTCTTCGCTAACCATTTTGTCTGTATACACTCCTGCACTTCCTCATTCCACCACCAAGTCTCCTTATCTACTTTCCTTCCAGATGACACACCAAGTACTCTTCTACCTGTCTCCCTGATCATACTAGCTGTTGTTGTCCAATCATCTGGAAGCTCTCCCTGACCACCCAGACCCTTTCTCAACTCCTCCCTGAAAACCATGCAACACTCTGCTGCAATAATTAAATCATCTACCCAAAGCAAATCTTCTCCACGGCTCTAAACTCGTTCGTCGCCGCTACTTGGGGATCACCGGATGGCTTTCTCCCTCCGCTTCCTTACATTTTATGTCCGCTAGATGGCGGCATCCGACTGTGCACAGCGCTTGGAGCTCCAGCAGGTGATCTGGCCGCTGTGTATGAGAGGAATAAACGAGTGGGGCCGTGAGTGCAATAAATCCCCCTCCACTTCTTACATGGATGTTATCACCCTGTTACTGTATTTTAACGATACCGCTGTTTTTTCGACCTCAATGTTAAGCCGATTTTTAAACATGAAAAAACCAGATTGCTCGATTCAGTGACACCGAGGCCGTGAGTGGAGGACTTATGGAATCGACTCCTCCGCTTATTCATATGTGCATGTCTGGTGCTCCCGGAGCTTCACGCCGACGTCACAGGGATCCGTGTCCGAAGAAGGTGCACCTTGGCCGGTCTGCGGGGTCCTGTTGACTGGGAAGTTGAGACTGGCCCTTGGAAATAAAACGGAAAATAATTGAGAGCATATTTCTCAGTTAACAACGCCCCCACTTGCTCTCATATTATTGGTATCTTTGCCCATTTACATCAAAATAAAATACTCATGACCCAAACAACAACTTTGAAAAATCAACAACTTAAACTGTGATGCAGGCTTTGTCATAACATGTGCCGGCATCTCTTGTGTTGGAAAATACTGTAGGACTACCTTTCCACATATTTTCTTTGTGACATCTTAACACACTCTTCTGACTGACATATTTTCTGGGTATTGATTTTGATCACTTTGCCCATGTCCTTCATTTTAAATCTAGCTGTAAGCATGATTTTCACCTCTTTCATTACTTCCTCATCACTCGCAGCTATGATTAAATCATCTACCCATATTATGATGATGACTTTGTCATTTTGGTTTTCTTTGACATAGACACAATGATCTGCTTCATTCTGAATAAAGTCATTGTCAATCAAGTAAGAATGGAGCATCAGATTCCAATGACGACCGGCTTGTTCAGGGACGTATAGTGACTTTTTAAGTTTACACACCAGCTTCTGTTTTTTATTTGTCACTTCATACCCTTCTGGTTGTTCTACACAGAGCTCACAATCTATGGGTGCATGAAGATAGGCTGTCTTTACATCCATTTGGTGTAAGAACAAATTTTCCGGAACTGATTTCTGCATAAACACCCTCACACTTGTCATATTTGCTGTTGGAGAAAATGTTTCCTCGAAATCCGTGCCATACTTTTGACTGTAGCCCTTAGCAACATACCGAGCTTTATATTTGTTTGTGCCATCTTCATTTCTTTTTAGCGCTTACGCCCCCCACCCCCCACCCCCACCCCCACTGCACACTTGCCTTGGGGTAGCTGTGTTAGGGTAAAAGTGTTCTTCTCTCTCAATGACTCCATCTCTTCGTCCATAGATTTCATCCACTTGTCAGCATTAAGTGAACTCCTTGCCTCTTTAAATGTCTGTGGGACACCACACGCCAGTCTATAACAGTAGTCAATGTTAGTGAACACTTGGTCATCGTCAATAGCACTAGTCACATAACTATTAAAGTAACTGGGCTTCTTTTTGGTTCTAGTTGATCGTCTCACATTGTCTGCACTGCTTGGCTTTGTCACACGGTCAGATACGGGGTTGCCCATTACCAAGGTGTACAAAGGTGTACAAGACAGTGGTCAGACCAGCGATGATGTATGGACTAGAAACTGTTACAATGACAAAAAGACAGCAGGCAGAACTAGAGGTTGCAGATATGAAGATGTTGAGGTTCTCTTACGGAGTGACCAGGATTGATAGGATCAGGAATGAGTATCAGAGGAACAGCACATGTTCGATGTTTTGGAGAGAAGGTCAGAGAAGCCAGACTGAGATGGTTCGGTCATGTACAGAGGAGGGATAGAGAATATATTGGTAGACGGATGCTGGAATTGGAGCTGCAAGGCAAGAGGTCTCGAGGAAGACCAAAGAGAGGATTTATGGACGTGGTGAGAGAGGATATGAAGGTAGTTGGTGTGAGAGAGGAGGATACGGAGAATAGGGTTAGATGGAGAAAGTTGACTCGCTGTGGCCACACCTGACGGGAAAAGACAAAAGAAGAAGAAGAAGAAAAAGAAGAAGAAGAAGAAGAAGAAGAAGAAGAAGAAGGGGAAGAAGAAGAAGAAGAAGAAGAAGTAAGAAAGAGAGGTTGGGGGGGAAGCAAACCTTCTCCACGGCTCTAAACTCGTTCGTCGCCGCTACTCGGGGAACACCGGATGGCTTTCTCCCTCCGCTTCCTTACATTTTATGTCCGCTAGATGGCGGCATCCGACTGTGCACAGCGCTTGGAGCTCCAGCAGGTGATCTGGCCGCTGTGTATGAGAGGAATAAACGAGTGGGGCCGTGAGTGCAATAAATCCCCCTCCACTTCTTACATGGATGTTATCACCCTGTTACTGTATTTTAACGATACCGCTGTGTTTTCCACCTCAATGTTAAGCCGATTTTTAAACATTAAAAACCAAATTGCTCGATTCAGTGACACCGAGGCCCTGAGTGGAGGACTTATGGAGTTGACTCCTCCGCTTATTCATAAGTGCATGTCTGGTGCTCCCGGAGCTTCACGCCGACGTCAAGGGGATCCGTGTCCGAAGAAGGTGCACCTTGGCCGGTCTGCGGGGTCCTGTTGACCGGAAGCTGAGACTGGCCCTTCGAAATAACACGGAAAATAATTGAGAGCATATTTCTCAGTTGACAACGCCCCCACTTGCTCTCATATTATTGGTATCTTTGCCCATTTACATCAAAATAAAATACTCATGACCCAAACAACAACTTTGAAAAATTCAACAACTTAAACTGCGATGCAGGCTTTGTCATAACATGTGCCGGCATCTCTTGTGTTGGACAATACTGTAGGGCTACCTTTCCACATATTTTCTTTGTGACATCTTAACACACTCTTCTGACTGACATATTTTCTGGGTATTGATTTTGATCACTTTGCCCAAGTCCTTCATTTTAAATCTAGCTGTAAGCATGATTTTCACCTCTTTCATTACTTCCTCATCACTCGCAGCTATGATTAAATCATCTACCCATATTATGATGATGACTTTGTCATTTTGGTTTTCTTTGACATAGACACAATGATCTGCTTCATTCTGAATAAAGTCGTTGTCAATCAAGTAAGAATGGAGCATCAGATCCCAATGACGACCTGCCAAATTTTCCTGAACTGATTTCTGCATGAACACCCTCACACTTGTCATATTTGCTGTTGGAGAAAATGTTTCCTCAAAATCCGTGCCATACTTTTGACTGTAGCCCTTAGCAAAATAACGAGCTTTATATTTGTTTGTGCCAACTTCATTTCTTTTTAGCGCATACACCCACCCCCCCACCCCCACTGCACACTTGCCTTGGGGTAGCTGTGTTAGGGTCAAAGTGTTGTTCTCTCTCAATGACTCCATCTCGTCGTCCATAGATTTCATCCACTTGTCAGCATTGAGGGAACTCCTTGCCTCTTTAAATGTCTGTGGGACACCACACGCCAGTCTATAACAGTAGTCAATGTTAGTGAACACTTGGTCATCGTCAATAGCACTAGTCACATAACCATTAAAGTAACTGGGCTTCTTTTTGGTTCTAGTTGATCGTCTCACATTGTCTGCACTGCTTGGCTTTGTCACACGGTCAGATACGGGGCTGCCCATTTCCAAGGTGTACAAAGGTGTACAAGACAGTGGTGAGACCAGCGATGATGTATGGACTAGAAACTGTAGAAGAAGAAGAAGAAGATGAAGAAGAAGAAGAAGAAGAAGAAGAAGAAGAAGAAGAAGAAGAAGAAGAAGAAGAAGAAGAAGAAGAAGAAGAAGAAGAAGAAGAAGAAGAAGTTAGAAAGAGAGGGTGGGGGGGAAGCAAACCTTCTCCACGGCTCTAAACTCGTTCGTCGCCGCTACTCGGGGAACACCGGATGGCTTTCTCCCTCCGCTTCGTTACATTTTATGGCCGCTAGATGAAGATCATCATCATCATCATCATCATCATCATCCTGATCTGAGCTCATCTCTGTCTGGGTTTGTTGCTCTGGAGATGGGTTTGTCACAAATTTTAGCAGTCTGTGTTTTTAGTACTCTTTCACTATTTGGATAATATACAAAATAAGCTGGACTATTTTTGGCATATCCAATGAAAACTCCCTTCTCACCTCTTGAGTCAAGTTTCTTTTTGTTGTGCTTGTATGCATAGCACACAGCACCAAACATTTGCATTTGTGACACATTTCGTTTCTTTCCCGTCAACATAAAGTAAGCCGTCTGCTTTGTCCGATTATTAAAGCATCAGTTCCTGACTGCTGCTGTCTGCACTGCATGGGTCCACAATGTTTTGGGTAGGTTGCTTCCTAGTAATATGCACCATGCCATGTCGAATAAAGTCCTCCAGTTTCTCTCTGCTTTCCCGTTTTGGTGTGGTGAGTATGGCGCTGACGTTTCATGTCTAACACCCCGTTTAGTCATTAGTCCTTGGTACTCTTTTGACATAAACTCAGTACAATTGTCAGATCTCATACACTTAATCTTCCCATAAGGGGCAGTGTCTGCTAAGAATCTCTCTGTGGCACTCACTGTACCACTCTTTTGTTTGAGAAAGTACACAAAAATTGTGTTGGAATAATCATCAGTAAACGACAATGCAAATCTGTGTCCATCTATAGATATGGGATCTACTGGCCCTGCCAGATCTGTATGCACTAAATCAAACACCTCTGTTGCTCTTGCATCAGGCTCTCTGTTTCTGATCTGCACAAACTTCCCTTGAATACACACTTCACATGGTGATACAGGTTTTTCAGTTTTCCCTTTGATTACCATACCATCAACCACTTTTGTCAACTTTTGTACATCGCTCTAATTACAATGGCTGAAAATTTCATGCCATGTTTGTAAATCAAAACACCCATTGCATTTGTCATTACTTTCATCTGCTGTAGATAGGTAGTAAAGTGTGTTCTGCACATTAATAGGAAATACAGTACGGTCACTCATTTTGACTATGTCTTTTCCTTCATTGAAGATTACCGTTGCTCCGCTTGCTGTGGCGGCCATCACAGAAAAAATGTCCTGTGGACAGGAAGGGATGAACAGTGCGTTTCTCAGTGGTGCTGTGTGGTGACGTCCTCTGCTGTCTATGAGGATCACCTCTGCCTCTCCCCGCTGCTTCGCCACGCCTTGACACTTGGTTGCGTCTGCCAGCTCAACATGGTGTGTGTCAGCTCTGAACGTCACTGAAAAACACGGAAGTCAGCAAATTTGAGCTTTTCTTCACTTTGAGTCACATGAACTGCAAATGGTTTGAACGATTCTGGAAGTCCCTTTAGCACCATAGCTATGAGAAGATCATCACTCATGACTTCCTCTGCATTTCTTAGCACCGTGATTATAGTCTCTGCCCTAATCACAAAGTCTGTTACGCTTTCATTGCTTCCTTTCTGCAGTTTTGTCAGGTCAGTATACAGGTTTATAATGCCAGGCTTCCCTTTACCTGCGTAATACTCTCGTAGCATCTTCAGTGCCTTTCTCCCATCATCTGCAGCTTCGCGCATGACCAGGCCTAGACTTTTGTCATCTAAAAACTGGATCGGTTCGGCATTGGCCATTTCATTCTGCTCCTTGTCCTTCGCCTCCTCGTCATCGTCATCAAATTCTGGAGTTTCACTCAGAATTGTGTCTTTGAGCCCCTGCAGCCGCATGTAGGCCAAGCATTTAGTCTCCCAGAGTTCATACTGCTTCTCATCTTCCACACCGAGACAGTCTCTGGTGGCGATCGGTAAATGTAACGGCAGGAGACCAAACTGATTGTTATGTTTGTACGGTAATGCCAATATCAATGTCTCATAACCCGACTATACAACCTCATCCAATTAACCAAAGTGAGACCTTGTCTATAATATGGGTATATTCCCAAGGATTGAGTCAGAGATTTGGAATTTTTCAGAATATAACAAATACCTCAGTCCTTCCTTTTCTGCCTTACGATCCATCCAAATGGCGATTACCAGCTGATTATTCTATGGTAACCAATAAAACTGTCATTGAGGGATTCACTCTAATGACAATACAAAAGACACCACCATTTTGTATGAAACGACAGTGTGGTAAGAAAGAGCATTATCTAGGCCAACTACAGTGTGACACTGTGCTAGATAAGGAAACGGATAGACCGGTTAGGAAAACCTATGACTACTATAATAATAGTATATGTGAGGTTGGAAAGTGGGGAATGGGCGTGTGTGCCATGAATCTGACAGCCCTCAAGCCATTATTGGGCATTGAAACAAACCTCACCAAATCTGGTATACCACCATGGAGGATTTTTGCATTCCCACACAAATACGGTTATCCATACATGCCCAAAAACACATGTATGGATTTGTGGCAAACGGGCATTTCTGTATCTGCCTGAACATTGGTGTGGCACATGCTATTTGGCCCGATTAGGAAGTGCTATGACTTTTATACCAGAGCATAACATGACTCATAACGTACAACTCATTAGGCCTATGGGACATGAACGTAGTCGAAGAGCCTTGATAAGTGACTCTAGAGGAATACTTATGACAATGTTCCCTAACTATGGTGTAGCCTACTCGGGACATCGAATGAATGAGGTCTGGGCGACATTACAGAACCTAACGTCAAGGGTTCTAGAATTGAATGGACTGATACAAAACAATCCAGAGACTATGGCTATGAAAGAAATGCTTTTACAAAATCGTATGGCTTTAGATATTGTCTTAGCCAAGGAAGGTGGTGTATGTGCGATAATAGGACAACAATGTTGCACATATATCCCAGACATGCGAGACAATTTCACAGCAATTCATGACAAATTGACGACATTAAAGAACCAACTAGAGGGTAAAGAGGACAGTGATACTTTAATGTCGTTTTTACAGTTTGACCCTCTTGGATGGATCATCAACGGAACTTGGTGGCAAATACTTTTAAAGTGCCTTACACCTGTGATTGTGATTCTTATTTTGTTTTGTTTATTTACTATGTGCGTTATTCCTTGTTTGAGAAGCATGATTGCTAAAATGGCTTCCGCAGCCTTTGTCCAGATGGCAATAGTAGCAGTGCAGACCCAACCAAGGACTCACTACACTGGACAGATATATGAGCAACTGCCTATAAGTGATTCAGAAAAAGAAAATGATAATGATTCGACTGTGGAGGACGACGACCATGATGTTGTATGAAGTGTTATCTGTAAACTATGTACCAACATGGCATGATGATGCTGAAGAGTTTAACATTGTTCGGAGTCTCATAAACAGGAGAGAATTGTTAGAGTTTACTCTCTATTTCTATAACTATGTTATTTCGACTACTCACATGAAGTTAGCCAGACATGCTAGAGCACAAAAGACCTTTGTCCTCTAACAAGAGTTGGGCCCTCCAAGATATTCCAATGGTCGTAAACATCTTTAGATAAGAACCTACCCCCCGTAAACGTAAATCTAAACGAGGATAAACGCTTCTGGAGAGAAACCTGACCACCCCTGTATATCATCCTGGTCAACTTCACATATGCATGAACTATACTATTAAATAAATGTTGTTATGTAAATAAACACTTTCACACAATAAAAAGCCGAGCAAGGAGGAACTCGGGGGGATTCTCTGGATCTTGGCTCCAAAGAGCGCTGAGTCTCCCCCTCTGCAGAGCACAAAAGAATAGTCGCTTGTCTGTGTTATTTCTTATGATAACCTCAGTCTCCTCTTTACAGGTTTTAACTTAGACCAGCATGAATTACAATTACTCTCCAACAGCCGCGAGTGGAGCATCTACCTGCATGTCCAGAAGCTTCCTGTTCAGCAGGGCAGGTCGAATGGTGTTAAAAGCACTGGAGAAGTCAAAGAACATGACTCTCACAGTGCTTCCTGCCTCCTCCAGGTGTGTGTAGATTCTGTGCAGCAGGAAGATGATGGCGTCTTCCACTCCTATCCGTGGGTGGTATGCGAACCGCAGGGGGTCCAGCGAAGGTCCGACGACTGTGCCAAGGTGCCTCAGGACGAGCCTCTCCAGCGACTTCATGACGTATGATGTCAGGGCCACCGGTCTGTAGTCGTTGTGTCTGCTGGGATGCTTCACCTCGGGCGCTGGAACCAGGCATGAGGTTTTCCACCGGTCGGGGACAACCATCTGGGTCAGGCTCAGGTTGAAGAGATGTGAGAAGATCCCACACAGCTGAGAGGCACATCCTTTCAGCACTCTGGGGCTAAGGCCGTCAGGGCCAGCAGCTTTCCTGGGAGGAAGGCGGCTGAACTCTCTTCTCACCTCCTCAGCGGTGAAGGCGACAGGAGGGGGTGGAGAGAGTCCCAGTGGGGGGCAGAGAGAGTCCCAGTGGGGGGCAGGACGGCTGAGGTGTAAACGAGACATCGCCCAGGGAAGCAGAAGAGGTGCGTGGGGGAGGGGGAAAGCTCCTTAAAGTGAGGGGTGAGGGCACAGGGGAAGGAAAGTCCTGAGAGGAACTGGGGGGAGGGTGGGCGGAGGCACCTTCATCAAATCTGTTAAAAAACAGGTTTAGTTTGTTTGCCTCCTGCAAGTCTCCTTCCATCATCTGGCTTGCTTGTTTTCCATGGCCAGTGATGAGTTTGCAGTATCGTCGCTCTTCTCAGCGGCTCCAAACTGTCTTCAGCCGTCTTTGGGGGTTTCCTGGGCCCACAACCTGTTATCAGAGGTTATCTGTGCAGTAGATCTGCGTGCTACCCCTCAATACCGACTGGGTCTTTTACGGAGGAATAATATGTGTGACACGCCTCTTGCTTTGCAGAACTGGAAGAAGTTGAGTTTATTTTCAAGCAAATAAAAACACTACGGACAGACCGGAAGCTGGGACTGGCCATTCAAAATAAAAGGGAAATAACTGAGAGCATATTTCTCAGATAACAACTGCACTTTCTGTCCAGAATTGAGATTCCCTGGAGTGACAGTCGGGGTAACTGTGGTTGTACGGTTCGGTGCGTCATTATATTTTTGGTCAGGAATACAAATTGTCGAGGCAGTGCGTTTCGTAACTTTATCAACTCTAATATGGGAGGCTTAAATCTGTGTGTAGTACAGAACTGTTCATAGTCTAGAGGACTGCCATTGTCATCCATCAAGTCAATTATTGACCATATACCTTTCTCAAACCATTCCTTGTAAAACAGAGGTTTGTTGCCACGCAGTACATATCTATTGTTCCAAATTATTGTACTGTGTGGTGAGAAATTGTGTACATATATCATTTTCCAGTATAATAGTATTTGTTTATGGAACTCTGAAAATTGGACAGGAATCTTGTTGATATCCAAGTCAGAGATAAGTAGAAGACTTAGGCCACCGACTATGTTGAATAAGTAGTTTGGAGTACAATACCAGAAAGAATAATGATGTTTGATCCAGGATTTCAACCAGTTCACCTTCAATGTCCCATTCAGGCAGTCCAACTCTATCACTTTCAGCCCTCCTTCACTTGTTTCTTTCACCGTATGTGATTTTTTTAGATGGTGTGGTCTGTTCCTCCAGATAAAGTTGAAATTTATTTGGTTAATAGATTTTATGAGTTGATTTGGAGCAGCATTGGAATACACTGGGTATATACATCTGGATAAACATTCCATTTTACTCAAATATATCCGGCCTAATATTGATAAATCTCTTTGGAGCCATATATTCAATTTAGCTTTACTTTGATTCAGTTTAGATTCAATGTTCCTGGACTGATTTAACTTTTGGTCCTTAGATAGGAAAATGCTCAAGTATTTTATTTCTGATTTGATAGGAACATTGCTGTTTTCCTTTAGTGGCAGCTCAAGAAGTTTGCATTTCTTTAAGTTTAATGACAATCCTGAAGCCTTGTAGAATGTTTTAATTTTTTCAACGCTTATTGGGACTTGATGTTCATTTTTCAAAACTAAGGTTGTGTCATCTGCCAGCAGGCTAATAACAATTTCTGTCCCCGACATTATTTCTGTCCCACACATACACACATACACACACACACACACACACACACACACACACACACACACACACACACACACACACACACACACACACACACTCACACACACTTTAATTCCACTCTTTTATATACGCATGTCTGGAGTTCCGGGAGCTCGTTCTCAACGTTCTGGGGATAATCATAGCTGTGCTGATAGCATTCGCCGAAACGCGCCCCCCCCCCACACCACCAGCACCACCACCACCCCACACACATTAGCTCCTCCATTCATTCACATGTACACGCCGGCTGCTCCGGGAGCTCCACGCCGACGTTTCGGTGATCGATGTCCGCAGAAGGTGCACCATTGCCGGTCTGCGGTGTCCTGTAGACCCCCCCCCCCTCCATACACACATGCAATACGCCTTGAAACGCATCGCTCGCACCGACGCGGGGAATATTTTACCCTACTTCCACAACAACGGCGAGAATCGCGTTGCGTCGGAAGGGGGGGGGGGCATTAAGGGGGGGAGAGAGAGAGGCATGGAGATTTTCTCAGCCTCTCATTCTTTTTTTTTTTTTTTAATTGAACATAAATAGTACACACAACTATACAAATGTACAAATAAACATGGCAAGGTAGCACTGAATGTCAATGAAACAACCAGGCATGAGGAAGCAAAGGACATAAGGACATTCGTTCTGTATGGAATCAGAAGTTAATAGTGTTAACGGTTTGTGAGAAATTTACAATGCTAGACAAAAAAAGAAATTAAAATGAAATAATTAAATCAATAGATTGACTAATAAAAAATTAAAACGAAAAAAAGATTGCAAGGGGAGTACAACATGTAATTAAGTTGGCGACTCACACGGAATCTCAGATATCAAACTGTATATTTTTTGTTGATTATATATAGATATATACAAAACAAACATATATTGTTTGTTGTTGTTTATTTTTGGGATATATTGAGGAATATTTGTTGGAAAGGAGTCACAATCGCTTTTTGACAATGTCGAAGTGCTTCTTCTTCTTCTTCTTCTTCTTCTTTCGGCTTTTCCCGTTAGGGGTCGCCACAGCGAGTCAACTTTCTCCATCTAACCCTATTCTCTGTATCTTCCTCTCTCACACCAGCTACTTTCATATCCTCTCTCACTACGTCCATAAATCTTCTCTTTGGTCTTCCTCGAGACCTCTTGCCTGGCAGCTCCAATTCCAGCATCCGTCATGTTGAACTTGAATTTCATGTTCTGTTTAAATGTGCTGAGTGCATCATTGCTGCTTGCGGCAATAATTAAATCATCTACCCAAATTATTACAATGATTGTGTCACCATTTTCCGTCTGTTTTCTGTACACACAGTGGTCAGAGAGATTTCTCACAAAGTTGTCCTGTTCTAAATGGTCATTAAGGAGTTCATACCAGTTTCTTCCTGATTGTTTCAGGCCATAAAGAGATTTCTTTAATCTATACACTAGTTTCTCTCCTGTTT
This sequence comes from Fistularia commersonii, assembly GCF_037954325.1. Classification (NCBI taxonomy): domain Eukaryota; kingdom Metazoa; phylum Chordata; class Actinopteri; order Syngnathiformes; family Fistulariidae; genus Fistularia; species Fistularia commersonii. The sequence continues at coordinate 165,510 of NW_028234029.1, forward strand.
CTGACATCATTTCAAACCCTTCTGGTTGTTCCAAGAAAATCTCCTCATGTATAGGAGCATGTAAATATGCCGTCTTAACATCCATTTGATGGACAATGAGGTTATTTTGTACGGCTATCTGCATTAGTGCCCGCACTGATGTAATGTTAGCTGTCGGTGCAAAAGTTTCATAGTAGTCTATGCCTTCTGTTTGATTGTAACCCTTAGCTACATATCTGGCCTTAAATATTTGTCCTCCTTCAGCATTTTCTTTAAGGGCAAATACCCATTTTCCTCCAATTACTTTTCTCCCTTCAGGTAAAGTTGTCAGTTCAAATGTGTCATTCTGTTTAAGCGAGTCAATCTCTTCCCTCATGGCACAATTCCACCCGGGTGCCAGTGGTGACTTCAGTGCTTCACTATAATTCTGTGGGACTCCGCACACAGTCCTGTAACAGTAATCAATAGTTGTATGATTTTTATCATTGTTAATATAGTCTGTCTGATAATCCTCTAAATACCTTGGAACGACCCTTTTTCGTCTAGGATAGCGACTGGTTTGATTATATCTGGGTTTTATGTCTGACCTCGTCTCTTTTTCATTTTGGACATTTTCTGCTGTTTCTTCGTCATGTGACACATCTGCGTTAGTACTCTCATCCTCATTTTGTATATGGTTGTCTGTTTTATTTTCACTTTGTGACACATCTATACTGGTTTCATCTGTAGATTCTGTGTCTTCATATCCCTGGATTTCTGTCTCATAATCATCAGTTTGTGTTTGTTGTTCAATTCTTCCCTTTTTGATCAATTTCACCAGTCTCTGTTTTGACACTTTTTCTGTAAGTGGATTATAGACCAGGTATGAAGGGCTTTTCTTACTGTATCCCACAAATATTCCTCTTTCACATCTGGGATCCAATTTCTTAGTGTCATGTTTGTATGCATAACACTCAGTTCCGAATATCCACATTTTTGAAAGATTTGGCTTTCTCCCTGTTAACATGAAGTATGGGGTATTTTTGTGTCTGTCATTGTAACATCTATTTCGAATATGGGCAGCGGTCTGGACAGCATAAGGCCACAAAACCTTTGGTAATCCTTTTGCTATTAGCATACACCTTGCCATTTCAAAAAGGGTCCTCCATTGTCTTTCTGCTGTCCCATTTGGATGGGGAGAGTATGGGGATGATGTTTCATGTCTTATGCCTTTCTCCCTTAGAAGAGATTGAAAAGCATTTCCTGTGTATTCAGTCCCGTTGTCTGACCTGATACATTTGACACGACCATACGCTGCGCTGTCAGCAAGGAACTTCTCTGTTGCTAATGTAGCTTCACTCTTGTATTTGAGAAAATATACAAATACTGCCCCTGAATAATCATCTGTGAATGAAATGACATACTTATGCCCTTCTTGACCAGCTGGTTCAATCGGGCCTGATAAGTCAGTGTGTACCATTTTTAGGGGTGCATCAGCTTTTGCATCAGCTTGCCTGTTTCTGCTATTTGTGAATTTTCCCTCCGTGCATACGTTACAGTCTACGTTACAGTCTACCTTGGTCTGACCTGTAATCTTCATACCCTCAACTAAGTTTGGTCATTTTAATACATCTTTTACATTGCAGTGTCCCATAATCTCATGCCATGTTTTGACATCACAAGTTAAGTTTACTCTATCTCTGGACATCATGTCATTTACTGTATCATCATAAAGTTGTTGATAATTTACCGTTCTTATGTAGTAGAGTCTGTCACATTCCTCAATGCTGAAATTTTTTCCTTCTTTGGTTATGAGTCTGTTCTCTCCTTCTTTGAATATCACGCTGGTTCCATCAGCTGTGGCTGCCTTCACCGATATGAAGTCCTGAGGATATGATGGGATGAATAAGGCTCCCCTTAAGGTTACCAGGACAGGTTTTCCTTCAATGTCCTGGAGTAACACTTCTGCATCACCTCTTTTTAGTGCCACTTTGTTTCTTCTGGTCCCGTCTGCTAGCTCCATGTAATGTTTGTTTGGGTTGAAAAACTCATCAAATCTTATGAATTTGTCTTCTTGTGTTATGATGTGTGATGTAGCGCCACAGTCTACCATCAGTCCATTTTTTCTGATATTTTCCGGAGGGACTTTTTGACTGACCTTGAATACAAAAGTTTGCTCATCTTCCTTATCTTTGTCTTGGATGTCTGTGTTTTGTTTGACCGAGTCTTCTTTGGGCTTGGATTTTCTTCTGCATGTCTCATCGGTGTGGGTTGTGCTTCTGTGATAGCTGCACCATTTTGGCCCTGATTTTTGGTGACAAGCTTTTGCCATATGGCCACGGTTTCCACATCCATAGCAGATCACCGTTGACATGTCCACTTTCATTACATTGTCTGATTTGGTTTTGCTGTCAAACTTTTCAGTCTCTTCATAACTTCTTAGTTTACTCTTGAACTGAATAAACGTCATTTCTTCACTGCTCTGAGTTACGTGAATGACGAAGGGCTTGTACGGTTCTGGAAGCCCTTTCATAACCATAGCGATCATCAGCTCATCACTTATCACCTGTTTTGTGTTTCTCAGAGCGGTGACTGCCTTTTCTGCTCTGATAATGTAATCTGTTATTGTTTCGTCGGGTTCCTTCTTGAGTGAGCATAGTTCGCTGTACAGGGAAATAATTCTGGGCTTACCCTGGCTGGCGTAATGATCCCGTAATATTTTCAAAGCTTTTCGACCGTCATCTGCGGCTTCCCTCATTACCAATGATAGACTTTTATCATCGAGGAACTGGATAAGCTCAGCGTAGCATTCTGCATTTTTATCTGGGTCGGGCTCAACAGTTGAAAGTATTGTCTCTTTCAAACCTTCGAGTCGCATGTGTCCCAGAAACTTTACTTCCCAAAGCTCGTAGTTGTTTTCGTCTCCATCGAAAACCAAACGTTGCCATCTTCCTCCTTTTGTTCGTTGCCTGGGCCCATAACCTGTTGCGTTTAAGTTTGCAGCTTCTTCGTTTTCCATGTTTCGGAAGGAATTCACAAGTTTGCCTTGTTTGAATCGTCTTTTATTTTCTTCTTCACAGCTCCGGGAATCAACATCGGTTAGCCATGGGACATGTACAGTACAGAGTGAGGGAAAAATTCCCGCCAGCACCGCTATACCAAAAAAAGAACACTGACGTAGAAGTTAACGTCAAGTTAGCTGAACAGTCGCGAAAAACTAAAACAAGTCCCAAACCTTGTCATAAAGTGCCATACATTTCCTGAGAGTAGATACAAATAAAACATATGTATACTAGAATGTAAACTCAAATAAAACTAATGAGATCACCTATCTCAACAGTCCTTATGTCCTTTGCTTCCTCATGCCTGGTTGTTTCATTGACATTCAGTTCTACCTTGCCATGTTTATTTGTACATTTGTATATTTGTGTGTACTATTTATGTTCAATTAAAAAAAAAAAAAAAAAAGAATGAGAGGCTGAGAAAATCTCCATGTCTCTCTCTCTCCCCCCCTTAATGCCCCCCCCCCCCTCTTCCTCACGGCGGCCGACGCAATGTGATTCTCGCCGTTGCTGTGGAAGTAGGGTAAAGGATTCCCCGCGTCGGTGCGAGCGATGCGTTTCAAGGCGTATTGCATGTGTGTATGGAGGGGGGGGGGTCTACAGGATACCGCAGGCCGGCAATGGTGCACCTTCTGCGGACATCGATCACCGAAACGTCGGCGTGGAGCTCCCGGAGCAGCCGGCGTGTACATGTGAATGAATGGAGGAGCTAATGTGTGTGTGGTGGTGGTGGTGGTGGTGGGGGGGGGGGGGGGGGGGGGGGGGGGGGCGTTTCGGCTCGACGGGAAAGAAACCAAATGTGTCACAAATGCAAAAGTTTGGTGCTGTGTGCTATGCATACAAGCACAACAAAAAGAAACTTGACTCAAGAGGTGAGAAGGGAGTTTTCATTGGATATGACAAAAATAGTCCAGCTTATTTTGTATATTATCCAAATAGTGAAAGAGTACTAAAACAGACTGCTAAAATTTGTGTCGAACCCATCTCCAGAGCAACAAACCCAGACAGAGATGAGCTCAGACCAGGATGATGATGATAATGATGATGATGATGATGATGATGATGATGATGATGATGATGATGATGATGATGATGATGATGATGATGATGATGATGATGATGATCAGTTAGACATTTAAAGAGGCAAGGAGTTCCCTCAATGCTGACAAGTGGATGAAATCTATGGACGAAGAGATGGAGTAATTGAGAGAGAAGAACACTTTTACCCTAACACAGCTACCCCAAGGCAAGTGTGCAGTGGGGGTGGGGGTGGGGGGTGGGGGGCGTATGCGCTAAAAAGAAATGAAGATGGCACAAACAAATATAAAGCTCGTTATGTTGCTAAGGGCTACAGTCAAAAGTATGGCACGGATTTCGAGGAAACATTTTCTCCAACAGCAAATATGACAAGTGTGAGGGTGTTTATGCAGAAATCAGTTCCGGAAAATTTGTTCTTACACCAAATGGATGTAAAGACAGCCTATCTTCATGCACCCATAGATTGTGAGCTCTGTGTAGAACAACCAGAAGGGTATGAAGTGACAAATAAAAAACAGAAGCTGGTGTGTAAACTTAAAAAGTCACTATACGTCCCTGAACAAGCCGGTCGTCATTGGGATCTGATGCTCCATTCTTACTTGATTGACAATGACTTTATTCAGAATGAAGCAGATCATTGTGTTTATGTCAAAGAAAACCAAAATGACAAGGTCATCATCATAATATGGGTAGATGATTTAATCATAGCTGCGAGTGATGAGGAAGTAATGAAAGAGGTGAAAATCATGCTTACAGCTAGATTTAAAATGAAGGACATGGGCAAAGTGATCAAAATCAATACCCAGAAAATATGTCAGTCAGAAGAGTGTGTTAAGATGTCACAAAGAAAATATGTGGAAAGGTAGCCCTACAGTATTGTCCAACACAAGAGATGCCGGCACATGTTATGACAAAGCCTGCATCACAGTTTAAGTTGTTGAATTTTTCAAAGTTGTTGTTTGTTGTTTGGGTCATGAGTATTTTATTTTGATGTAAATGGGCAAAGATACCAATAATATGAGAGCAAGTGGGGGCGTTGTTAACTGAGAAATATGCTCTCAATTATTTTCCGTTTTATTTCCAAGGGCCAGTCTCAGCTTCCGGTCAACAGGATCCCGCAGACCGGCCAAGGTGCACCTTCTTCGGACACGGATCCCCGTGACGTCGGCGTGAAGCTCCGGGAGCACCAGACATGCACATATGAATAAGCGAAGGAGTCAACTCCATAAGTCCTCCACTCACGGCCTCGGTGTCACTGAATCGAGCAATTTGGTTTTTAATGTTTAAAAATCGGCTTAACATTGAGGTGGAAAACACAGCGGTATCGTTAAAATACAGTAACAGGGTGATAACATCCATGTAAGAAGTGGAGGGGGATTTATTGCACTCACGGCCCCACTCGTTTATTCCTCTCATACACAGCGGCCAGATCACCTGCTGGAGCTCCAAGCGCTGTGCACAGTCGGATGCCGCCATCTAGCGGACATAAAATGTAAGGAAGCGGAGGGAGAAAGCCATCCGGTGTTCCCCGAGTAGCGGCGACGAACGAGTTTAGAGCCGTGGAGAAGGTTTGCTTCCCCCCCAACCTCTCTTTCTTACTTCTTCTTCTTCTTCTTCTTCTTCTTCTTCTTCCCCTTCTTCTTCTTCTTCTTCTTCTTCTTCTTCTTCTTCTTCTCCTTCTTCTTCTTCTTCTTCTTTTGTCTTTTCCTGTCAGGTGTGGCCACAGCGAGTCAACTTTCTCCATCTAACCCTATTCTCCGTATCCTCCTCTCTCACACCAACTACCTTCATATCCTCTCTCACCACGTCCATAAATCCTCTCTTTGGTCTTCCTCGAGACCTCTTGCCTTGCAGCTCCAATTCCAGCATCCGTCTACCAATATATTCTCTATCCCTCCTCTGTACATGACCGAACCATCTCAGTCTGGCTTCTCTGACCTTCTCTCCAAAACATCGAACATGTGCTGTTCCTCTGATACTCATTCCTGATCCTATCAATCCTGGTCACTCCGTAAGAGAACCTCAACATCTTCATATCTGCAACCTCTAGTTCTGCCTGCTGTCTTTTTGTCATTGTAACAGTTTCTAGTCCATACATCATCGCTGGTCTGACCACTGTCTTGTACACCTTTGTACACCTTGGTAATGGGCAACCCCGTATCTGACCGTGTGACAAAGCCAAGCAGTGCAGACAATGTGAGACGATCAACTAGAACCAAAAAGAAGCCCAGTTACTTTAATAGTTATGTGACTAGTGCTATTGACGATGACCAAGTGTTCACTAACATTGACTACTGTTATAGACTGGCGTGTGGTGTCCCACAGACATTTAAAGAGGCAAGGAGTTCACTTAATGCTGACAAGTGGATGAAATCTATGGACGAAGAGATGGAGTCATTGAGAGAGAAGAACACTTTTACCCTAACACAGCTACCCCAAGGCAAGTGTGCAGTGGGGGTGGGGGTGGGGGGTGGGGGGCGTAAGCGCTAAAAAGAAATGAAGATGGCACAAACAAATATAAAGCTCGGTATGTTGCTAAGGGCTACAGTCAAAAGTATGGCACGGATTTCGAGGAAACATTTTCTCCAACAGCAAATATGACAAGTGTGAGGGTGTTTATGCAGAAATCAGTTCCGGAAAATTTGTTCTTACACCAAATGGATGTAAAGACAGCCTATCTTCATGCACCCATAGATTGTGAGCTCTGTGTAGAACAACCAGAAGGGTATGAAGTGACAAATAAAAAACAGAAGCTGGTGTGTAAACTTAAAAAGTCACTATACGTCCCTGAACAAGCCGGTCGTCATTGGAATCTGATGCTCCATTCTTACTTGATTGACAATGACTTTATTCAGAATGAAGCAGATCATTGTGTCTATGTCAAAGAAAACCAAAATAACAAAGTCATCATCATAATATGGGTAGATGATTTAATCATAGCTGCGAGTGATGAGGAAGTAATGAAAGAGGTGAAAATCATGCTTACAGCTAGATTTAAAATGAAGGACATGGGCAAAGTGATCAAAATCAATACCCAGAAAATATGTCAGTCAGAAGAGTGTGTTAAGATGTCACAAAGAAAATATGTGGAAAGGTAGCCCTACAGTATTTTCCAACACAAGAGATGCCGGCACATGTTATGACAAAGCCTGCATCACAGTTTAAGTTGTTGAATTTTTCAAAGTTGTTGTTTGGGTCATGAGTATTTTATTTTGATGTAAATGGGCAAATATACCAATAATATGAGAGCAAGTGGGGGCGTTGTTAACTGAGAAATATGCTCTCAATTATTTTCCGTTTTATTTCCAAGGGCCAGTCTCAGCTTCCGGTCAACAGGATCCCGCAGACCGGCCAAGGTGCACCTTCTTCGGACACGGATCCCTGTGACGTCGGCGTGAAGCTCCGGGAGCACCAGACATGCACATATGAATAAGCGGAGGAGTCGATTCCATAAGTCCTCCACTCACGGCCTCGGTGTCACTGAATCGAGCAATCTGGTTTTTTAATGTTTAAAAATCGGCTTAACATTGAGGTCGAAAAAACAGCGGTATCGTTAAAATACAGTAACAGGGTGATAACATCCATGTAAGAAGTGGAGGGGGATTTATTGCACTCACGGCCCCACTCGTTTATTCCTCTCATACACAGCAGCTAGATCACCTGCTGGAGCTCCAAGCGCTGTGCACAGTCGGATGCCGCCATCTAGCGGACATAAAATGTAAGGAAGCGGAGGGAGAAAGCCATCCGGTGTTCCCCGAGTAGCGGCGACGAACGAGTTTAGAGCCGTGGAGAAGGTTTGCTTCCCCCCCACCCTCTCTTTCTAACTTCTTCTTCTTCTTCTTCTTCTTCTTCTTCTTCTTCTTCTTCTTCTTCTTCTTCTTCTTCTTCTTCTTCTACAGTTTCTAGTCCATACATCATCGCTGGTCTCACCACTGTCTTGTACACCTTTGTACACCTTGGAAATGGGCAGCCCCGTATCTGACCGTGTGACACAGCCAAGCAGTGCAGACAATGTGAGACGATCAACTAGAACCAAAAAGAAGCCCAGTTACTTTAATGGTTATGTGACTAGTGCTATTGACGATGACCAAGTGTTCACTAACATTGACTACTGTTATAGACTGGCGTGTGGTGTCCCACAGACATTTAAAGAGGCAAGGAGTTCCCTCAATGCTGACAAGTGGATGAAATCTATGGACAACGAGATGGAGTCATTGAGAGAGAACAACACTTTGACCCTAACACAGCTACCCCAAGGCAAGTGTGCAGTGGGGGTGGGGGGGTGGGTGTATGCGCTAAAAAGAAATGAAGTTGGCACAAACAAATATAAAGCTCGTTATTTTGCTAAGGGCTACAGTCAAAAGTATGGCACGGATTTTGAGGAAACATTTTCTCCAACAGCAAATATGACAAGTGTGAGGGTGTTCATGCAGAAATCAGTTCAGGAAAATTTGGCAGGTCGTCATTGGAATCTGATGCTCCATTCTTACTTGATTGACAACGACTTTATTCAGAATGAAGCAGATCATTGTGTCTATGTCAAAGAAAACCAAAATGACAAAGTCATCATCATAATATGGGTAGATGATTTAATCATAGCTGCGAGTGATGAGGAAGTAATGAAAGAGGTGAAAATCATGCTTACAGCTAGATTTAAAATGAAGGACTTGGGCAAAGTGATCAAAATCAATACCCAGAAAATATGTCAGTCAGAAGAGTGTGTTAAGATGTCACAAAGAAAATATGTGGAAAGGTAGCCCTACAGTATTGTCCAACACAAGAGATGCCGGCAGATGTTATGACAAAGCCTGCATCGCAGTTTAAGTTGTTGAATTTTTCAAAGTTGTTGTTTGGGTCATGAGTATTTTATTTTGATGTAAATGGGCAAAGATACCAATAATATGAGAGCAAGTGGGGGCGTTGTCAACTGAGAAATATGCTCTCAATTATTTTCCGTGTTATTTCGAAGGGCCAGTCTCAGCTTCCGGTCAACAGGACCCCGCAGACCGGCCAAGGTGCACCTTCTTCGGACACGGATCCCCGTGACGTCGGCGTGAAGCTCCGGGAGCACCAGACATGCACATATGAATAAGCGGAGGAGTCGACTCCATAAGTCCTCCACTCACGGCCTCGGTGTCACTGAATCGAGCAATCTGTTTTTTTAATGTTTAAAAATCGGCTTAACATTGAGGTCGAAAAAACAGCGGTATCGTTAAAATACAGTAACAGGGTGATAACATCCATGTAAGACGTGGAGGGGGATTTATTGCACTCACGGCCCCACTCGTTTATTCCTCTCATACACAGCGGCCATATCGCCTGGTGGAGCTCCAAGCGCTGTGCACAGTCGGATGCCGCCATCTAGCGGACATAAAATGTAACGAAGCGGAGGGAGAAAGCCATCCGGTGTTCCACAAGTAGCGGCGACGAACGAGTTTAGAGCCGTGGAGAAGGTTTGCTTTGGGTAGATGATTTAATTATTGCAGCAGAGTGTTGCATGGTTTTCAGGGAGGAGTTGAGAAAGGGTCTGGGTTGTCAGGGAGAGCTTCCAGATGATTGGACAACAACAGCTAGTGTTATCAGGGAGACAGGTAGAAGAGTACTTGGTGTGTCATCTGGTAGGAAAGTAGATAAGGAGACTTGGTGGTGGAATGAGGAAGTGCAGGAGTGTATACAGAGAAAATGGTTCGCGAAGAAGAAGTGAGATACTGAGAGGACTGAAGAGAACAGACAGGAGTTCAGGGAGATGCGGCGAAAGGTAAAGATAGAGGTAGCAAAGGCAAAACAAAGGGCTTATGATGACTTGTATGCTCGGTTGGATAGTAAGGAGGCTGAAAATGATCTATACAGGTTGGCGAAACAGAGAGATAAAGATGGAAAGGATGTACAGCAGGTCCGGGTGATAAAGGACAGAGAGAGAAATGTATTGACGGATGCTAGAAGAGAGACAGGAAGATGGAAAGAGTACTTTGAAGAGCTGATGAATGTGGAAAATGAAAGAGAGGCAAGGGTAGAAGAGGTGATTATTGTAGACCACAAAGTAGCAAAAATGAGTAAAAGTGAAGTGAGGAAGGCATTGAAGAGGATGAAGAGTGGAAAAGCAGTTGGTCCTGATGATATACCTGTGGAGGTGTGGAAGTGTCTAGGAGAGGCAGCGGTAGATTTTCTGACTAGATTATTCAACAGGATCTTAGAGAGTGAGGAGATGCCTGAAGAATGGAGACAAAGTGTGATGGTGCCTATTTTTAAGAATAAAGGGGATGTGCAGAATTGTGGCAACTACAGAGGGATAAAGTTGATGAGCCATACAATGAAGTTATGGGAAAGAGTAGTGGAAACTAGACTGAGAGCAGAAGTCAGCATTTGTGAACAGCAGTATGGCTTCATGCCTAGGAAGAGTACTACAGATGCAGTATTTGCGTTGAGAATGCCAATAGAAAAGTACAGAGAAAGCCAGAGGGAGCTGCATTGCGTTTTCGTAGACCTAGAAAAAGCATATGACAGGGTGCCAAGAGAGGAGCTCTGGTATTGTATGAGGAAGTCTGGAGTGGCAGAGAAGTATGTTAGACTGGTGCAGGACATGCATGCCAGCTGTGAGACACTGGTACGGTGTGCTGTAGGGGTAACCGAGAAGTTCAAGGTGGAGGTGGGACTCCATCAGGGATCAGCTCTGAGCCCCTTCTTGTTCGCAATGGTGATGGGTAGGCTGACAGATGAGGTTAGACAGGAATCCCCATGGACCATGATGTTTGCGGATGACATTGTGATCTGTAGTGAGAGCAGACAACAGGTAGAGGAAAATCTAGAGAGGTGGAGGTATGCTCTGGAAAGGAGTGGAATGAAAGTTAGTCACAGCAAGACAGAATATATGTGTGTGAACGAGAGGAACTCGGGTGGAGCGGTGAGGCTACAGGGAGTGGAGATCACCGTACCAGTGTCTCACAGCTGGCATGCATGTCCTGCACCAGTCTAACATACTTCTCTGCCACTCCAGACTTCCTCATACAATACCAGAGCTCCTCTCTTGGCACCCTGTCATATGCTTTTTCTAGGTCTACGAAAACGCAATGCAGCTCCCTCTGGCCTTCTCTGTACTTTTCTATTAGCATTCTCAACGCAAATACTGCATCTGTAGTACTCTTCCTAGGCATGAAGCCATACTGCTGTTCACAAATGCTGACTTCTGCTCTCAGTCTAGTTTCCACTACTCTTTCCCATAACTTCATTGTATGGCTCATCAACTTTATCCCTCTGTAGTTGCCACAATTCTGCACATCCCCTTTATTCTTAAAAATAGGCACCATCACACTTTGTCTCCATTCTTCAGGCATCTTCTCACTCTCTAAGATCCTGTTGAATAATCTAGTCAGAAAATCTACCGCTGCCTCTCCTAGACACTTCCACACCTCCACAGGTATATCATCAGGACCAACTGCTTTTCCACTCTTCATCCTCTTCAATGCCTTCCTCACTTCACTTTTACTCATTTTTGCTACTTTGTGGTCTACAATAATCACCTCTTCTACCCTTGCCTCTCTTTCATTTTCCACATTCATCAGCTCTTCAAAGTACTCTTTCCATCTTCCTGTCACTCTTCTAGCATCTGTCAATACATTTCCCTCTCTGTCCTTTATCACCCGGACCTGCTGTACATCCTTTCCATCTTTATCTCTCTGTTTCGCCAACTTGTATAGATCACTTTCAGCCTCCTTACTATCCAACCGAGCATACAAGTCATCATAAGCCCTTTGTTTTGCCTTTGCTACCTCTATCTTTACCTTTCGCCGCATCTCCCTGAACTCCTGTCTGTTCTCTTCAGTCCTCTCAGTATCCCACTTCTTCTTCGCTAACCATTTTCTCTGTATACACTCCTGCACTTCCTCATTCCACCACCAAGTCTCCTTATCTACTTTCCTTCCAGATGACACACCAAGTACTCTTCTACCTGTCTCCCTGATCATACTAGCTGTTGTTGTCCAATCATCTGGAAGCTCTCCCTGACCACCCAGACCCTTTCTCAACTCCTCCCTGAAAACCATGCAACACTCTGCTGCAATAATTAAATCATCTACCCAAAGCAAATCTTCTCCACGGCTCTAAACTCGTTCGTCGCCGCTACTTGGGGATCACCGGATGGCTTTCTCCCTCCGCTTCCTTACATTTTATGTCCGCTAGATGGCGGCATCCGACTGTGCACAGCGCTTGGAGCTCCAGCAGGTGATCTGGCCGCTGTGTATGAGAGGAATAAACGAGTGGGGCCGTGAGTGCAATAAATCCCCCTCCACTTCTTACATGGATGTTATCACCCTGTTACTGTATTTTAACGATACCGCTGTGTTTTCCACCTCAATGTTAAGCCGATTTTTAAACATTAAAAACCAAATTGCTCGATTCAGTGACACCGAGGCCCTGAGTGGAGGACTTATGGAGTCGACTCCTCCGCTTATTCATATGTGCATGTCTGGTGCTCCCGGAGCTTCACGCCGACGTCACGGGGATCCGTGTCCGAAGAAGGTGCACCTTGGCCGGTCTGCGGGGTCCTGTTGACCGGAAGCTGAGACTGGCCCTTCGAAATAACACGGAAAATAATTGAGAGCATATTTCTCAGTTGACAACGCCCCCACTTGCTCTCATATTATTGGTATCTTTGCCCATTTACATCAAAATAAAATACTCATGACCCAAACAACAACTTTGAAAAATTCAACAACTTAAACTGCGATGCAGGCTTTGTCATAACATCTGCCGGCATCTCTTGTGTTGGACAATACTGTAGGGCTACCTTTCCACATATTTTCTTTGTGACATCTTAACACACTCTTCTGACTGACATATTTTCTGGGTATTGATTTTGATCACTTTGCCCAAGTCCTTCATTTTAAATCTAGCTGTAAGCATGATTTTCACCTCTTTCATTACTTCCTCATCACTCGCAGCTATGATTAAATCATCTACCCATATTATGATGATGACTTTGTCATTTTGGTTTTCTTTGACATAGACACAATGATCTGCTTCATTCTGAATAAAGTCGTTGTCAATCAAGTAAGAATGGAGCATCAGATTCCAATGACGACCTGCCAAATTTTCCTGAACTGATTTCTGCATGAACACCCTCACACTTGTCATATTTGCTGTTGGAGAAAATGTTTCCTCAAAATCCGTGCCATACTTTTGACTGTAGCCCTTAGCAAAATAACGAGCTTTATATTTGTTTGTGCCAACTTCATTTCTTTTTAGCGCATACACCCACCCCCCCACCCCCACTGCACACTTGCCTTGGGGTAGCTGTGTTAGGGTCAAAGTGTTGTTCTCTCTCAATGACTCCATCTCGTTGTCCATAGATTTCATCCACTTGTCAGCATTGAGGGAACTCCTTGCCTCTTTAAATGTCTGTGGGACACCACACGCCAGTCTATAACAGTAGTCAATGTTAGTGAACACTTGGTCATCGTCAATAGCACTAGTCACATAACCATTAAAGTAACTGGGCTTCTTTTTGGTTCTAGTTGATCGTCTCACATTGTCTGCACTGCTTGGCTGTGTCACACGGTCAGATACGGGGCTGCCCATTTCCAAGGTGTACAAAGGTGTACAAGACAGTGGTGAGACCAGCGATGATGTATGGACTAGAAACTGTAGAAGAAGAAGAAGAAGAAGAAGAAGAAGAAGAAGAAGAAGAAGAAGAAGAAGAAGAAGAAGAAGAAGAAGTTAGAAAGAGAGGGTGGGGGGGAAGCAAACCTTCTCCACGGCTCTAAACTCGTTCGTCGCCGCTACTCGGGGAACACCGGATGGCTTTCTCCCTCCGCTTCCTTACATTTTATGTCCGCTAGATGGCGGCATCCGACTGTGCACAGCGCTTGGAGCTCCAGCAGGTGATCTAGCTGCTGTGTATGAGAGGAATAAACGAGTGGGGCCGTGAGTGCAATAAATCCCCCTCCACTTCTTACATGGATGTTATCACCCTGTTACTGTATTTTAACGATACCGCTGTTTTTTCGACCTCAATGTTAAGCCGATTTTTAAACATTAAAAAACCAGATTGCTCGATTCAGTGACACCGAGGCCGTGAGTGGAGGACTTATGGAATCGACTCCTCCGCTTATTCATATGTGCATGTCTGGTGCTCCCGGAGCTTCACGCCGACGTCACAGGGATCCGTGTCCGAAGAAGGTGCACCTTGGCCGGTCTGCGGGATCCTGTTGACCGGAAGCTGAGACTGGCCCTTGGAAATAAAACGGAAAATAATTGAGAGCATATTTCTCAGTTAACAACGCCCCCACTTGCTCTCATATTATTGGTATATTTGCCCATTTACATCAAAATAAAATACTCATGACCCAAACAACAACTTTGAAAAATTCAACAACTTAAACTGTGATGCAGGCTTTGTCATAACATGTGCCGGCATCTCTTGTGTTGGAAAATACTGTAGGGCTACCTTTCCACATATTTTCTTTGTGACATCTTAACACACTCTTCTGACTGACATATTTTCTGGGTATTGATTTTGATCACTTTGCCCATGTCCTTCATTTTAAATCTAGCTGTAAGCATGATTTTCACCTCTTTCATTACTTCCTCATCACTCGCAGCTATGATTAAATCATCTACCCATATTATGATGATGACTTTGTTATTTTGGTTTTCTTTGACATAGACACAATGATCTGCTTCATTCTGAATAAAGTCATTGTCAATCAAGTAAGAATGGAGCATCAGATTCCAATGACGACCGGCTTGTTCAGGGACGTATAGTGACTTTTTAAGTTTACACACCAGCTTCTGTTTTTTATTTGTCACTTCATACCCTTCTGGTTGTTCTACACAGAGCTCACAATCTATGGGTGCATGAAGATAGGCTGTCTTTACATCCATTTGGTGTAAGAACAAATTTTCCGGAACTGATTTCTGCATAAACACCCTCACACTTGTCATATTTGCTGTTGGAGAAAATGTTTCCTCGAAATCCGTGCCATACTTTTGACTGTAGCCCTTAGCAACATACCGAGCTTTATATTTGTTTGTGCCATCTTCATTTCTTTTTAGCGCTTACGCCCCCCACCCCCCACCCCCACCCCCACTGCACACTTGCCTTGGGGTAGCTGTGTTAGGGTAAAAGTGTTCTTCTCTCTCAATGACTCCATCTCTTCGTCCATAGATTTCATCCACTTGTCAGCATTAAGTGAACTCCTTGCCTCTTTAAATGTCTGTGGGACACCACACGCCAGTCTATAACAGTAGTCAATGTTAGTGAACACTTGGTCATCGTCAATAGCACTAGTCACATAACTATTAAAGTAACTGGGCTTCTTTTTGGTTCTAGTTGATCGTCTCACATTGTCTGCACTGCTTGGCTTTGTCACACGGTCAGATACGGGGTTGCCCATTACCAAGGTGTACAAAGGTGTACAAGACAGTGGTCAGACCAGCGATGATGTATGGACTAGAAACTGTTACAATGACAAAAAGACAGCAGGCAGAACTAGAGGTTGCAGATATGAAGATGTTGAGGTTCTCTTACGGAGTGACCAGGATTGATAGGATCAGGAATGAGTATCAGAGGAACAGCACATGTTCGATGTTTTGGAGAGAAGGTCAGAGAAGCCAGACTGAGATGGTTCGGTCATGTACAGAGGAGGGATAGAGAATATATTGGTAGACGGATGCTGGAATTGGAGCTGCAAGGCAAGAGGTCTCGAGGAAGACCAAAGAGAGGATTTATGGACGTGGTGAGAGAGGATATGAAGGTAGTTGGTGTGAGAGAGGAGGATACGGAGAATAGGGTTAGATGGAGAAAGTTGACTCGCTGTGGCCACACCTGACAGGAAAAGACAAAAGAAGAAGAAGAAGAAGAAGGAGAAGAAGAAGAAGAAGAAGAAGAAGAAGAAGAAGAAGAAGGGGAAGAAGAAGAAGAAGAAGAAGAAGAAGAAGAAGTAAGAAAGAGAGGTTGGGGGGGAAGCAAACCTTCTCCACGGCTCTAAACTCGTTCGTCGCCGCTACTCGGGGAACACCGGATGGCTTTCTCCCTCCGCTTCCTTACATTTTATGTCCGCTAGATGGCGGCATCCGACTGTGCACAGCGCTTGGAGCTCCAGCAGGTGATCTGGCCGCTGTGTATGAGAGGAATAAACGAGTGGGGCCGTGAGTGCAATAAATCCCCCTCCACTTCTTACATGGATGTTATCACCCTGTTACTGTATTTTAACGATACCGCTGTGTTTTCCACCTCAATGTTAAGCCGATTTTTAAACATTAAAAACCAAATTGCTCGATTCAGTGACACCGAGGCCGTGAGTGGAGGACTTATGGAGTTGACTCCTTCGCTTATTCATATGTGCATGTCTGGTGCTCCCGGAGCTTCACGCCGACGTCACGGGGATCCGTGTCCGAAGAAGGTGCACCTTGGCCGGTCTGCGGGATCCTGTTGACCGGAAGCTGAGACTGGCCCTTGGAAATAAAACGGAAAATAATTGAGAGCATATTTCTCAGTTAACAACGCCCCCACTTGCTCTCATATTATTGGTATCTTTGCCCATTTACATCAAAATAAAATACTCATGACCCAAACAACAAACAACAACTTTGAAAAATTCAACAACTTAAACTGTGATGCAGGCTTTGTCATAACATGTGCCGGCATCTCTTGTGTTGGACAATACTGTAGGGCTACCTTTCCACATATTTTCTTTGTGACATCTTAACACACTCTTCTGACTGACATATTTTCTGGGTATTGATTTTGATCACTTTGCCCATGTCCTTCATTTTAAATCTAGCTGTAAGCATGATTTTCACCTCTTTCATTACTTCCTCATCACTCGCAGCTATGATTAAATCATCTACCCATATTATGATGATGACCTTGTCATTTTGGTTTTCTTTGACATAAACACAATGATCTGCTTCATTCTGAATAAAGTCATTGTCAATCAAGTAAGAATGGAGCATCAGATCCCAATGACGACCGGCTTGTTCAGGGACGTATAGTGACTTTTTAAGTTTACACACCAGCTTCTGTTTTTTATTTGTCACTTCATACCCTTCTGGTTGTTCTACACAGAGCTCACAATCTATGGGTGCATGAAGATAGGCTGTCTTTACATCCATTTGGTGTAAGAACAAATTTTCCGGAACTGATTTCTGCATAAACACCCTCACACTTGTCATATTTGCTGTTGGAGAAAATGTTTCCTCGAAATCCGTGCCATACTTTTGACTGTAGCCCTTAGCAACATAACGAGCTTTATATTTGTTTGTGCCATCTTCATTTCTTTTTAGCGCATACGCCCCCCACCCCCCACCCCCACCCCCACTGCACACTTGCCTTGGGGTAGCTGTGTTAGGGTAAAAGTGTTCTTCTCTCTCAATTACTCCATCTCTTCGTCCATAGATTTCATCCACTTGTCAGCATTGAGGGAACTCCTTGCCTCTTTAAATGTCTAACTGATCATCATCATCATCATCATCATCATCATCATCATCATCATCATCATCATCATCATCATCATCATCATCATCATCATCCTGGTCTGAGCTCATCTCTGTCTGGGTTTGTTGCTCTGGAGATGGGTTCGACACAAATTTTAGCAGTCTGTTTTAGTACTCTTTCACTATTTGGATAATATACAAAATAAGCTGGACTATTTTTGTCATATCCAATGAAAACTCCCTTCTCACCTCTTGAGTCAAGTTTCTTTTTGTTGTGCTTGTATGCATAGCACACAGCACCAAACTTTTGCATTTGTGACACATTTGGTTTCTTTCCCGTCGAGCCGAAACGCCCCCCCCCCCCACCACCACCACCACCACCACACACACATTAGCTCCTCCATTCATTCACATGTACACGCCGGCTGCTCCGGGAGCTCCACGCCGACGTTTCGGTGATCGATGTCCGCAGAAGGTGCACCATTGCCGGCCTGCGGTATCCTGTAGACCCCCCCCCTCCATACACACATGCAATACGCCTTGAAACGCATCGCTCGCACCGACGCGGGGAATCCTTTACCCTACTTCCACAGCAACGGCGAGAATCACATTGCGTCGGCCGCCGTGAGGAAGAGGGGGGGGGGGCATTAAGGGGGGGAGAGAGAGAGACATGGAGATTTTCTCAGCCTCTCATTCTTTTTTTTTTTTTTTTTAATTGAACATAAATAGTACACACAAATATACAAATGTACAAATAAACATGGCAAGGTAGAACTGAATGTCAATGAAACAACCAGGCATGAGGAAGCAAAGGACATAAGGACTGTTGAGATAGGTGATCTCATTAGTTTTATTTGAGTTTACATTCTAGTATACATATGTTTTATTTGTATCTACTCTCAGGAAATGTATGGCACTTTATGACAAGGTTTGGGACTTGTTTTAGTTTTTCGCGACTGTTCAGCTAACTTGACGTTAACTTCTACGTCAGTGTTCTTTTTTTGGTATAGCGGTGCTGGCGGGAATTTTTCCCTCACTCTGTACTGTACATGTCCCATGGCTAACCGATGTTGATTCCCGGAGCTGTGAAGAAGAAAATAAAAGACGATTCAAACAAGGCAAACTTGTGAATTCCTTCCGAAACATGGAAAACGAAGAAGCTGCAAACTTAAACGCAACAGGTTATGGGCCCAGGCAACGAACAAAAGGAGGAAGATGGCAACGTTTGGTTTTCGATGGAGACGAAAACAACTACGAGCTTTGGGAAGTAAAGTTTCTGGGACACATGCGACTCGAAGGTTTGAAAGAGACAATACTTTCAACTGTTGAGCCCGACCCAGATAAAAATGCAGAATGCTACGCTGAGCTTATCCAGTTCCTCGATGATAAAAGTCTATCATTGGTAATGAGGGAAGCCGCAGATGACGGTCGAAAAGCTTTGAAAATATTACGGGATCATTACGCCAGCCAGGGTAAGCCCAGAATTATTTCCCTGTACAGCGAACTATGCTCACTCAAGAAGGAACCCGACGAAACAATAACAGATTACATTATCAGAGCAGAAAAGGCAGTCACCGCTCTGAGAAACACAAAACAGGTGATAAGTGATGAGCTGATGATCGCTATGGTTATGAAAGGGCTTCCAGAACCGTACAAGCCCTTCGTCATTCACGTAACTCAGAGCAGTGAAGAAATGACGTTTATTCAGTTCAAGAGTAAACTAAGAAGTTATGAAGAGACTGAAAAGTTTGACAGCAAAACCAAATCAGACAATGTAATGAAAGTGGACATGTCAACGGTGATCTGCTATGGATGTGGAAACCGTGGCCATATGGCAAAAGCTTGTCACCAAAAATCAGGGCCAAAATGGTGCAGCTATCACAGAAGCACAACCCACACCGATGAGACATGCAGAAGAAAATCCAAGCCCAAAGAAGACTCGGTCAAACAAAACACAGACATCCAAGACAAAGATAAGGAAGATGAGCAAACTTTTGTATTCAAGGTCAGTCAAAAAGTCCCTCCGGAAAATATCAGAAAAAATGGACTGATGGTAGACTGTGGCGCTACATCACACATCATAACACAAGAAGACAAATTCATAAGATTTGATGAGTTTTTCAACCCAAACAAACATTACATGGAGCTAGCAGACGGGACCAGAAGAAACAAAGTGGCACTAAAAAGAGGTGATGCAGAAGTGTTACTCCAGGACATTGAAGGAAAACCTGTCCTGGTAACCTTAAGGGGAGCCTTATTCATCCCATCATATCCTCAGGACTTCATATCGGTGAAGGCAGCCACAGCTGATGGAACCAGCGTGATATTCAAAGAAGGAGAGAACAGACTCATAACCAAAGAAGGAAAAATTTTCAGCATTGAGGAATGTGACAGACTCTACTACATAAGAACGGTAAATTATCAACAACTTTATGATGATACAGTAAATGACATGATGTCCAGAGATAGAGTAAACTTAACTTGTGATGTCAAAACATGGCATGAGATTATGGGACACTGCAATGTAAAAGATGTATTAAAATGACCAAACTTAGTCGAGGGTATGAAGATTACAGGTCAGACCAAGGTAGACTGTAACGTAGACTGTAACGTATGCACGGAGGGAAAATTCACAAATAGCAGAAACAGGCAAGCTGATGCAAAAGCTGATGCACCCCTAAAAATGGTACACACTGACTTATCAGGCCCGATTGAACCAGCTGGTCAAGAAGGGCATAAGTATGTCATTTCATTCACAGATGATTATTCAGGGGCAGTATTTGTATATTTTCTCAAATACAAGAGTGAAGCTACATTAGCAACAGAGAAGTTCCTTGCTGACAGCGCAGCGTATGGTCGTGTCAAATGTATCAGGTCAGACAACGGGACTGAATACACAGGAAATGCTTTTCAATCTCTTCTAAGGGAGAAAGGCATAAGACATGAAACATCATCCCCATACTCTCCCCATCCAAATGGGACAGCAGAAAGACAATGGAGGACCCTTTTTGAAATGGCAAGGTGTATGCTAATAGCAAAAGGATTACCAAAGGTTTTGTGGCCTTATGCTGTCCAGACCGCTGCCCATATTCGAAATAGATGTTACAATGACAGACACAAAAATACCCCATACTTCATGTTAACAGGGAGAAAGCCAAATCTTTCAAAAATGTGGATATTCGGAACTGAGTGTTATGCATACAAACATGACACTAAGAAATTGGATCCCAGATGTGAAAGAGGAATATTTGTGGGATACAGTAAGAAAAGCCCTTCATACCTGGTCTATAATCCACTTACAGAAAAAGTGTCAAAACAGAGACTGGTGAAATTGATCAAAAAGGGAAGAATTGAACAACAAACACAAACTGATGATTATGAGACAGAAATCCAGGGATATGAAGACACAGAATCTACAGATGAAACCAGTATAGATGTGTCACAAAGTGAAAATAAAACAGACAACCATATACAAAATGAGGATGAGAGTACTAACGCAGATGTGTCACATGACGAAGAAACAGCAGAAAATGTCCAAAATGAAAAAGAGACGAGGTCAGACATAAAACCCAGATATAATCAAACCAGTCGCTATCCTAGACGAAAAAGGGTCGTTCCAAGGTATTTAGAGGATTATCAGACAGACTATATTAACAATGATAAAAATCATACAACTATTGATTACTGTTACAGGACTGTGTGCGGAGTCCCACAGAATTATAGTGAAGCACTGAAGTCACCACTGGCACCCGGGTGGAATTGTGCCATGAGGGAAGAGATTGACTCGCTTAAACAGAATGACACATTTCAACTGACAACTTTACCTGAAGGGAGAAAAGTAATTGGAGGAAAATGGGTATTTGCCCTTAAAGAAAATGCTGAAGGAGGACAAATATTTAAGGCCAGATATGTAGCTAAGGGTTACAATCAAACAGAAGGCATAGACTACTATGAAACTTTTGCACCGACAGCTAACATTACATCAGTGCGGGCACTAATGCAGATAGCCGTACAAAATAACCTCATTGTCCATCAAATGGATGTTAAGACGGCATATTTACATGCTCCTATACATGAGGAGATTTTCTTGGAACAACCAGAAGGGTTTGAAATGATGTCAGAAACAGGAGAGAAACTAGTGTATAGATTAAAGAAATCTCTTTATGGCCTGAAACAATCAGGAAGAAACTGGTATGAACTCCTTAATGACCATTTAGAACAGGACAACTTTGTGAGAAATCTCTCTGACCACTGTGTGTACAGAAAACAGACGGAAAATGGTGACACAATCATTGTAATAATTTGGGTAGATGATTTAATTATTGCCGCAAGCAGCAATGATGCACTCAGCACATTTAAACAGAACATGAAATTCAAGTTCAACATGAAAGACCTGGGGAAACTATCATATTTTTTGGGCATACAATTTGAACAAAAGGGGGATGAAATCAAAATGAACCAGACAAAGTACATCCTAAAAATGCTAGAGAGATTTGGAATGTCAGAATGTAAAGCAAGATCTACTCCAAGTGAGCAAAAATTAGAGGGCATCCCTGTAGCTGATGAAAATGAGCAAAGTGAACCTGTCGACCCCAAAGAATATCGTGAGATTGTAGGCAGTCTTATTTATGCCATGACTTGCACCAGACCTGATATCAGCTGGATAGTGAGCAAACTATCACAGAATCTGGCAATGCCAAAAGTAGAAAACTTAGTAGCTGCAAAACATGTTCTGAGGTATTTGAAGGGGACAGCTGATTATGAACTAAGTTTCAAGACAAATAAGGAGGATTTGAACCTGATAGCTTACAGTGATTCAGACTGGGCATCATCTGTAGAAGACAGACGTAGCACTACAGGCTACTGTTTCAGTTTAACAAAACAAGGCCCAGCCATTGCATGGAAGTCAAGGAAACAGCCCACAGTGGCCCTGTCAACATGTGAGGCTGAATACATCGGCCGAGCCACCACCGCACAAGAAAACATGTACCTGTCTCAACTGTTAAACGGTATGGACAACAAAATGTACAGTTGCACAACAATCTACGGAGACAATCAGGGGGCCATCGCACTGAGTAAGAATCCTGTAAACAGACAAAGGTCAAAACACATTGATGTAAAATATCATTTCATTCGTGAAGCACTCAGTGAGGGTTAAATAAATCTTATCTATTGTCCATCAGAGGACATGTTGGCAGACATCTCGACAAAACTCATGACAAAGGTAAAAATAGAAAAATTCAAAAAGTGGTTCTTTGGAAATTAAAATGTCCAAAGTTTTTTTTTGGATGTTGAGATCAAGAGGGGGTGTTGAGATAGGTGATCTCATTAGTTTTATTTGAGTTTACATTCTAGTATACATATGTTGTATTTGTATCTACTCTCAGGAAATGCATGGCACTTTATGACAAGGTTTGGGACTTGTTTTAGTTTTTCGCGACTGTTCAGCTAACTTGACGTTAACTTCTACGTCAGTGTTTTTTTTTTGGTATAGCGGTGCTGGCGGGAATTTTTCCCTCACTCTGTACTGTACATGTCCCATGGCTAACCGATGTTGATTCCCGGAGCTGTGAAGAAGAAAATAAAAGACGATTCAAACAAGGCAAACTTGTGAATTCCTTCCGAAACATGGAAAACGAAGAAGCTGCGAACTTAAACGCAACAGTTTGGTTGTGGATGCGTTTCGGCTAATGCTATTAGCACAGGTATGATGAGTTAAGGTGTGTTTGTGTGTGTGTGTGTGTGTGTGTGTCTGTGTGTGTGTGTGTGTGCGTGTGTGTGAGTGTGAATTTGTTTAGGTGGGGGGGGGTCGCGGACAGGGAGTACCGGGGCCTCGAGCGGATGAGCTGAGAAGCGGAGGAGCGGAGGTAATGTTTCTCCTCTCAGAGGCGGGGAAGCTTGGGGGCAGAAGAACCCCTTAGACCGGCCAATGTGAGCCTTCTCCGGACATAGATCACCCGGACGTATGACTGGAGCTCCCGCACCTCTAGGCACACACATATGTGAATGAGTGGATGAGCTAATGTTTCTTTTGTTGTGGATACGTTTTGGCCAATGCTATTAGCACAGCTATGATGAGTTCAGGTGTGTGTGTGTGTGTGTGTGTGTGTGTGTGTGTGTGCGTGTGTATGTGTGCGTGTGTGTGTGTGTGTGTGTGTGTGTGTGTGTGTGTGTGTGCGTGTGTGTGCGTGTGAATGTGTGCGTGACAGTTTGTTTAGGTGGAGGGGGTCGCGGACATGGAGTACCAGGCACTGTACCGGATGAGCTGAGGAGCGGAGGAGGGCAGAAGCCTGGACCGTGATTCGCTTATGTCCAGCGGTTCGGGGGTTCCAGGGCCAAAAGCGGTAAAGCGGAGGGACGGAGAAGCGGAGGAGGGGGGGAGAGCAGAAGCACGTCACGCAATTCGCCTGAGCTCGGAGGATCGGGAGTACCAGGGCCCATAGCGGAGGAGCAGAGGAGCTGAGAAGCGGAGGATTGGAGGAGCGGACGTTATGTTTCTCTTTTCAAAGGCGGGGAAGATTTGAGGCAGCAGGACCCCTTAGACCGGCCAATGGGAGCCTTCCCCGGACATGGATCCCCCGGACGTATGACTGGAGTTCCCGGACCTCAGGGCAAACACATGTGAATGAGTGGATGAGATAATGTTTGTGTGCTTGTGGATGTGCTAATGCTATTAGCACAGCTATGATGAGTTAAAGTCTGTGAGTGTGCGTGTTTATGTGTGTGTGTGTGTGTGTGTGTGTGTGTGTGTGTATGTGTATGTGTGCGTGACAGCTTGTTTAGGTGGAGGGGGTCGCGGACATGGAGTACCAGGGCCTGTACCGGATGAGTTGTGGAGCGGAGGAGGGCAGAAGCCCTGCCCGTGATCCGCTTATGTCCAGCGGTTTGAGGGTTCCAGGGCCCAAAGCGGAGGAGGGAAGAAGCCCGGATCGTGATTCGCTTATGTCCAGCGGTTTGGGGGTTCTGGGGTCCAAAGCGGTAAAGCGTAGGAGCGGAGGAGAGCAGAAGCACGTCACGAAATTCGCCTGAGTTCGGAGGATCGGGATTACCAGGGCCAAATACGGAGGAGCGGAGGACTTGAGAAGCGGAGGAGGGCAGAAGCCTGGACCGTGATTCGCTTATGTCCAGCGTTTCGGGGTTCCAGGGCCCAAAGCGGAAAAGCGGAGGAGCGGAGAAGCGAAGGAGGGGAGGAGAGCAGAAGGACGTCACACAATTCGCCCGAGTTCGCAGGATCGGGAGTACCAGGGCCAATAGCGGAGGAGGGGAGGAGCGGAGGAGCGGAAGAGCAGAGGAGGGCGGAAGCCCGGACCGTGATTCGCATATGTCCAGCGGTTCGGGCTTCCAGGGCGGGAGTACCAGGGCCAATAGCGGAGGAGGGGAGGAGCGGGGAAGCGGAGGAGGGGAGGAGAGCAGAAGAACGTCACGCAAGTCGCCTGAGCTCCGAGGATCGGGAGTACCAGGGCGCATAGCGGAGGAGCGGTTGAGCTGAGAAGCGGAGGTAATGTTTCTCTTTTCAAAGGCGGGGAATCTTTGAGGCAGCAGGACCCCTTAGACCGGCCAATGGGAGCCTTCTGCGGACATGGATTCCCCGGACGTATGACTGGAGTATTGTATTTTAAGAACGAACTTTATTGCAGGCAGCATGAAAGAAAAAAACACGGAACGTTCTTCTTCCTTTGTTAAGACGCAAAAACACGCAGACGTCACACACTGATTTTGCAGTAGCGCCACCTATAGGTAAAAGTACCGCCCATTTACAACACTCCCACTTACTTTTACCAATAGCACCAAGTCCTGAGAAAATAATATTTCAAAGCTGTGTTCTTCCACGACAACAAAAACTGTAAACTTGTTTAACACCCCATTTTTAAGACAGTATTCCTATCACATTGGTTATACTGGAACTCTTTTTCACATTTTTTAGAAATCGCTTTGACTCGGCAGCGTTCTTCGTACACCTGTCAAGCATTTTTAAACAAAAAAGAGTCCGATCTCGCCCCTGAGATATTCAAATCTCTGTCTACCGAGTGGCTTGGTAAAGATATCCGCTTTCATATCATTTGTTGGACAATATTGCAGTTCAATTTGTCCATTCTGCACACATTCACGGATATAGTGGTAGCGAATGTCTATGTGTTTGGTCCTGGAGTGATTTACAGGATTCTTTGCAATTGCGATGGCTCCTTGGTTATCTTCAAGGATCACTGTGGACACAGACTCTACACCGAGATCACACAGTAGTCGTTTCAGCCAGATTCCTTCTTGAGCTGCTTGACTGAGTGAGATGTATTCAGCTTCTGCTGTTGAAAGTGCTACTGTTGATTGTTTCTTGCTGAGCCAGCTTACTGCTCCTCCACTCAGAAGGAAGATGTCGCCTGTTGTTGACCGGCGATCATCTTGATCTCCAGCCCGGTCAGCATCCGAGTATCCGATTAAAGCTCCGGAGTCTGAGCTCTCATATTTCAGAGCAAGATTTAATGTCCCTTTCAAGTATCGAAGTATCCTCTTTACAGCAGTCAGATGTGAAGCATCTGGATTTGCATTGAACTTCGACACAGCACTCACAGCTTGAGCTATGTCCGGTCTTGTCGCCATGGCAGCATACAGCAGACTTCCAACCATTGACTGATAGGTATGCTGGTGCACTGACATACTGACACCATCCCTCCTTTTTAGCCTGACGTTGGCATCTGCAGGAGTTGCCACAGGATTTGCATTATCCATTCCATACTTCCGAAGTATGGCTTCAATGTAATGCTTCTGCTGAAGAATGATACGATTCTTTTCTTTATCTTGGATGACAGAGATGCCTGGGATGTAGGACAGCTCACCCATGTCTTTCATCTTGTAGCACTCCTTGAGAGCTGCTTTGAGCTCGTCCATGCTCTCAGTGGACTCTGTAATCAGGATCAAATCATCCACGTAAACTGCTAGTATTTCAAGCTCTTGTCTTGATCTCACAAACACGCAGGGGTCTGATGTGCTCTGTTTGAATCCAATTTCCATCATGAACTCCGTAAAAGCCTTGTTCCAACAGCGAGGAGACTGTCTCAGTCCATAGATTGATTGTTTTAGTTTGCATACCAGATGTTCCTGCCCTGTTTTGATGAAGCCCTCAGGTTGCTCCATGTATATTTCTTCTTCCAGGTGTCCATTGAGGAATGCAGTTACAACATCCATCTGGTGGACATGTAGACCCTTTTGAACAGCAAAGGACAGTAATGTACGAATAGAGCTAAATCGTACCACTGGTGAAAACGTTTCATCATAGTCAGCGCCATACAACTGTGTGTAGCCCTGTGCAACGAGTCTACACTTGTATCGTTCCACTCTTCCATCACTGCGATGCTTGACTTTGAACACCCATCTGGATCCTACTGCCTTTCTGTCTCTTGGCAAGTCGACTAAGTCCCATGTCTCGTTTTCCAGCAGTGACTCATATTCCAAGTCAGCTGCCTCCTGCCAGTCTTTTGCATGAGGACTCTCCATTGCCTCTTTTCGTGAGAGTGGCTCTGTCACGCAACACATGTTTGCATAATGATCAACAGTCACTACATCAGCAAACTCATCATATCCAAATCTTATTGGAGGCTTTCTGATTCTGTCATTTTTTCTGACAGTGCTCTCAACAGTGACTTCGTCATGTTTTGTTTCACTCTCATCTATTTTCATAGTTATCTCGGTGTCTGTGCAGTGTACTTTCGGTTCCTGCTTCAAGTTAAAGTTGGATTCATCAAAGACGACATCTCGACGGATCAGAATCCTCCTCTTCTCTTCATCGTACAGGCGATAGCCTCTGGCATTGTTTGCATATCCCACGAAGCGCGGCTTCACAGTCTTTTTGTCCAGCTTCTTTCTCTCTTCATCTGGGACAAGTGCATAGGCAATACAGCCAAACACCTTCATGTGACCCACATTAGGTTTTTTCCCACACCATCTCTGGTACGGTGTCTCTCCCTTCGGGACAGAAGTAGGCAGCCTGTTCTGTATGTAAGCTGCTGTGGCAACAGCCTCTGCCCAGAACATCTTTGGTAACTTAGCATGAGACAACATGCTCCTTGCTGCTTCAACGAGTGTTCTATTTTTTCTTTCAGCAACTCCGTTTTGCTGTGGTGAGTGAGGTCCAGTCATTTCATGGTGGATGCCTTGAACCTTCAAATATTCTTGAAACTCCCTTGAGGTGTACTCACCACCATTGTCTGTTCTCAGCCTCTGGATGCTTAGTCCACACTCATTTGTGAATGTCTTCTCAAATTCCTTGAATTTACACAGCACTTCATTCTTCTGTTTCATGAAGTATACCTTGGAGCATCTTGAGTAATCGTCTGTGAAAGTCACAAAATATTTGGATCCACTTATAGATTCAGTTTGCATGGGACCACAGACATCACGATGAATTAACTGCATCTTGCGCTCGGAACGTATTTCTCCAATCGACTTGAATGGCTTTTTAGCCAGCTTGCCCTCCACACATCCTTCACAGAAGGGAACTTCTTTGTCTGCAGAGAAGTCCACTCCGTTCACCAGACCTTTTAGTTCCTTCAGCTTGGTAGTGTGACCGAGGCGCCGGTGCCACAAGATAGCAGCTACTGATGCACTGTGAGTGACTGATTCATTTCCTTTCACATCTAGCTGATATAGTCCATCAGCTCTTCGTGTTCCCATTCCTTTAAGAGTTCCATCTTTTCCACGAATGTAGCAGCAGGACCTCTTAAACTGAACCGTATTTCCCTTTTTGGTGGCAGCTCCCACTGAGAATAAATTCCCAGAAAGTTTTGGAACATACAGCACATCATACATCGTAGCATTTTTTACCTTGCTTGACTTGAAGGTCATTGTCATGTTGACATTTCCAATTCCCAGGGCATCAACCACCCTGCCGTCACCGAGCTTCACTGACTGTTCTTTTGAGAACTGCTGGTATTCCTTAAGAATTCCTTGCTCGCATGTCATGTGCTTTGATGCTCCAGAATCAATTAACCACTCAAACTGATGTGGTTTTTCTGAGCTTTCCCTTCTAGCTACAAAGGCACTTTCAGATGAACCATCCTCATCCTCACACACCACATTTTTAGCTTTGTGGATTTTCTTTTTTGATTTGTTTTTCCAGCTTGGACAGTCACGTTTAATGTGGCCTTCCTTCCCACATTTATAGCATCTCCATGTGCTTTGTCCTGCTCCCACTGCTTTGGAGCGATCCTGCAGATTGCCACACACCTGTGATGACATTGCTGCTGCACCACCTGAAGGACCACCACTGTAATCATTAGCATTCACTCGCTTTTGTTCCTCATCGATTAACGCTTGTTGAACAAATTTGAGTGTCAGGTTGTCAATCTTTGTTTCCAGTGCAGTGACAACTGTAGCGTAACTTGGTGGTAAACTTCCCAACAATGTTACAATTTGGTCTTCCTCTTCAATTACAGCTCCTATTGCTGATAACTGGTCAGTCAGTTCTTTCATTTGTTTGAGGTGCTCAGTCAAACCATCTCCTTCCTTCATTTCGCACCTGAAATATTTCTTCTTCAGAAATAGTTTATTTGCCAGCGTGTCTCTTTCAAAAATATCTTTCAGTGTAGTCCACACTTCTTTGGGAGTCTTACAGTTTGTAATCAGGTACAACAGGGATGAACTTACATTGAGCACTAACACAGAGAACGCTTTCTCTCTCTGTTTCGTGAACTCACCCTGTGCTGCTGCGTTAGCATCTGGGGCTAATGTGTCTTCCTCTGTTAGCATTCGCCACAGTCCTTTAGCCTTTAGCAGATGTTCCATTTGAAACTTCCACGTTGCCCAATTCTCCGGTCTGCTCAGCTTGTCGATAAACAGCTTGTCCTCCATTGTGAGTTCCCACAATACTGTTCACTATCACACAAAATATTCAGTGTAATCCAGCCTTTTAGAGACACTCTGGGCCCATAACTTATTGTATTTTAAGAACGAACTTTATTGCAGGCAGCATGAAAGAAAAAAACACGTAACGTTCTTCTTCCTTTGTTAAGACGCAAAAACACACAGACGTAACACACTGATATAGCAGTAGCGCCACCTATAGGTAAAAGTACCGCCCATTTACAACATGGAGCTCCCGGACCTCTGGGCACACACATGTGAATGAGTGGATGAGATCATGTTTGTGTGCTTGTGGATGTGTTTTGGCTAATGCTATTAGCACAGCTATGATGAGTTAAGGTGTGTGTAAGTGTGTTTGTGTGCGTGTGTGTATGTGTGTGTGTGTGTGTGTGTGTGTGTTTGTGACAGTTTGTTAAGGTGGAGGGGGTCGCGGACATGGAGTACCAGGGCCTGTACCGGATGAGTGGAGGAGCGGAGGAGGGCAGAAATCCTGCCCGTGATTCGCTTATGTCCAGCGGTTCAGGGGTTCCAAGCCCCAAAGCGGAAAAGCGGACGAGCGGAGAATAGCAGAAGCACGTCACGCAATTCGCCTGAGTTCGGAGGATCGGGGGTACCAGGGCCAATAGCGGAGGAGCGGTGGAGCTGAGAAACAGAGGATTGGAGGAGCGGAAGTAATGTTTCTCCTAATTTTTTTTTTCATTTTTAATTTCATTTGTCTATCTATTTATTTAATTATTTCCTTTCAATTTCTTTTTTTGTCTAGCATAATAAACTTCTTCCAGTTCTGCAAAGCAAGAGACGTGCCACACATATTATTCCTCCGTAAAAGACCCAGCCGGTATTGAGGGGTAACTCACAGATCTCCTGGCCTGGCCAAGTTCTTCGTTCACAAAAACAGAATGCAGCAATGTACCCCAAATTTTAATTTCTTCATAAACGATTTTGAATAATTAAAAAAAAAAAAAATCCTTAAAACTTATGGAAAAATCCAAAAACCAAAAAACATACAGTTTGATGTCTGAAATTCCTTGTAAACCGCAGACCAAATAACATGGTTTATTCCCCTTGCAATTTTTTTTTTCGTTTTTAATTTAATTTGTCCATCTATTTATTTAATTATACACTATTAACTTGTCCATATGTCCTTTTCTTCCTCATCCCTGGTTGTTTCATTGACATTCAGTTCTACCGTGCCACGTTTATTTGTACATTTGTATATTTGTGTGTACTATTAATGTTCAATTAAAAAAAAAAAAAAAAAAAAAAGAATGAGAGGCTGAGAAAATCTCCATGTCTCTCTCTCTCTCTCCCCCTTAATGCCCCCCCCCCCCCCCCTTCCTCCTAACGGCGTCCGAAGCGACGAGATTCTCGCCGTTGTTGTGGAAGCTTGGTAAAGGATTCCCCGCGTCGGTGCGAGCGATGCGTTTCGAGGCGTATTGCATGCGTGTATGAAGGGGGGGGGGGTCTACAGGACCCCGCAGAGCGGCAAAGCTGCACCTTCTCCGGACATCGATGTTGTTATCTGAGAAATATGCTCTCAGTTATTTTCGTTTTATTTTGAAGGGCCAGTCCCAACTTCTGGTCTGTCCGTTGTGTTTTTATTTGCTTGAAAATAAACTTAACTTCCTCCAGTTCTGCAAAGCAAGAGACGTGTCACACATATTATTCCTCCGTAAAAGACCCAGCCGGTAACACGCAGATCTACTGGCCTGGCCAAGTTCTTCATTCACAAAAACAGAATGCAAAACTGTTCCCCAAATTTTAATTTCTTCATAAACGATTTTGAATTATAAAAAAAAATCCTTAAAACTTATGGAAAAATCCAAAAACCAAAAAATATACAGTTTGATGTCTGAGATTCCTTGTGAACGGCCAACTTAATTACATGTTATATTCCCCTTGCAATTTTTTTTTTCGTTTTTAATTTTATTTTCTCCACCTAATTATTTAATGATTTCCCTTGAATTTTCTTTTTTTTTGTCGAGCATTATGAATTTCTGGCAAAGCGTTAACACTATTAATTTCTGATTCCATACAGAACGAATGCCCTTATGTGTGTGTTCCCCCCCCCCCCCCCCCCCCCCCCCCCCCGCTTTTTCCGTACGGTGGCAGACACTGAGATCAAAAGCAAATGGGTGTGATTGTAATGCAGGAACAGGGTGATAACAGCCGTGTTCGAAGTGTGTAGGGACTTGTTGTACAGGCTTTCCCCTGGTACTCCATGTAGGAGTACCAGGGGAAAGCCCTCCCCGGCCCTGGTACTCCATGTAGGAGTACCAGGGCCGTTTGCCTCCGTGAACCTGAAAGGGGCTGTTCCGGTGTTCCTGTTTGTAAATCCACTCAACAATGAGGTCAAAAGCACATCGGTATCGATACAGTTCGATACAGGGCGATAACACCCGTGCATTCCGCTCTCGGCCCTGGTACTCCTCGGGCCGAAATAGCCCTGGTACTCCTACATGGAGTACCAGAGGCCCGCCGCCGTGAGAGTAAATGGAGCAATTTGGGTGTTAAATTGCAAAAAGCGGCGTAAAACCCGTGTGGAAAGCAAACGAGTGTTGTTTTAAGACAGTGTGAGGGTGACAGCGATCGTCCAAGAAGCTTTCTTGGGTTATTTCTGAGGTTTCTCAATGCACTCCTAATGGGAGA